>NC_063277.1:16641913-16943163 GCF_910591885.1 Bombus terrestris | reverse complement strand
TGGTTCGAGGCTTGTTTTCAGTGCGTGCGTATAATCGAATTTTCTCCATCAACTCACCAATCCCATCCTCTGCAGCCAAAGGTCATTTTACAGTTCGACCATTCATATACTATATATTGTGATACTATATATATGACAACACATATTAGTATATAATGAAACGATCGAAGATAGAATGGCGTGTAGGGTTGAAAGGAATAATCGAAACGATGAGCACCCTATGATAACAGCGAACGAACGATCGATAACGAACGATCGATAACGAACGAACGATTCTGTAAATCGCACGAGGCAAGCGATACTCCACGTTATCGATCGTTAGTTCGCTTATCATAGGGTGCTCATCGTTTCGATTGTTCCTTTCAACCCTACACGCCATTCTATCTTCGATCGTTTCGCGTTACGATAAAAGCGACGCGCGGGCTGCTTCCTTTAGGGGGGAAAAATGAAAGATAAAGCAAAATACGAAGCTTTACGTTTCTTTTCAATTTCGTTTCATTCGCGCGCGTATATCGTCGTCTTTCTCGTTTGTTTCTTGCTAGACAGACGCTTTAAATTAACGTATGATTAGAAGGAAAACTTAGAAATACGCTTATTATATCGTATCAGCCGATTCTTCTGCATTTTTTGGGAAAGTCGTTGAGATCAACCGGCGGGAGAATCGAGTTTCGACATCCTTTTGTCACCAGTCGCCCTTAGTTTTGTGTTTTCTTAACAATGCAGCAAACATACGATAGGAAAAATTTTGCGATAAAATAAGCTCGGAGATGCAGAGTTTAGTAGGAACGAATATTATTATTATAGTATTATTATATATACGATATTTTTATAATAAGTTTTATAATGAGTACGATATTTTTATAATAATTAAAATAGTCACTCGATAAAACTTACAAAAGGTTCGACCATAGAATTTACTTTCTTCGATCGCTCGAATAATGCTCCGGGCAGAAATTAAAATCTAATCTTTAATTCTTAATTCTATTCGAATAATACTATTAAATACTATTAAATAATATTACTATTACATATAATACTATTAAATAATAATAATACTATTAAATATAATACTATTAAATAATAATAATACTATTAAATATAATACTATTAAATATAATACTATTAAATATAATACTATTAAATATAATACTATTAAATAATAATAATACTTATTATTATAGTATTATTCGAATAGAATTAAGAATTAAAGATTAGATTTTAATTTCTGCCCGGAGAATTTTTACGATCGTACAATAATAAATGAGATGGTAAATGAGTACGATATTTTTATCTTTCGTTGTTTATTCGAGCGATCGAAGAAAGTAAATTCTATGGTCGAACCTTCCGAAACGGTATTTCGTAAATATAGAAGCTTTTGTAAGTTTTATCGAGTGACTATTTTTATAGGTTTCGATATAAACCGGTTTTATTTTTAGGACAAAGCGAAAAAGACCATCGATCCAACGAATATTGATTGGGTAAACAATGTCAATTGTGCGAGCTGGCTCTTGTTATGCCCGATTAATCCGTTAACAAAATGCAACGCGCGTGACTCAAATTTTCGATACCATGATTGTTTACTTACGTAACTTTATTTATATAGAGTTTCACACTGATATTTTCCTAACACGGTTAAGCTACCATCATCCGTTAATAATAATTTTCGAAAATCCTAAAAACATGCAGCTAAATAAATAAAGTATTCAAAATATCAGCGAAATTATGTCAATTATTCGCTCGAACGATTTCACCACGTTATTTCTCTCTTTCGCAACGTAAATCTCTAGAAAAATTTCATTCGAAAGCAAGGGCGACGAAAATTTCAATCTCAACGATTTTTATCTCCAGAAATGCAAAGATAAACGCTCGTTCCGTTCCTTCAGTATTTCGTTCAATTTCAGTATTTCGTTGCTTCTCCAAAACTCCAAGAATTTATAATTCGAAACGCGGGATGATCGAAACTCCACTGGCGCCAATTTCCCTACAATTTTCCCAAAACGCAGAAACTTGCTGATAAAATCCTAACCGAACTATCCTGCTCGTTCGAACCTCGATAAAACCTAATCTCTACGAAAATTAACAGCTAAGGGATGGCACTGAGGGGTCGGCCGAGAAGCAAAACACAGGTACCTACACAGCCTCTCCATTGTACAATAAAAAACTATAACCGTTTCTTTCGACCGTCGCGCGTTTCTTTCTTTTATCGTATCGTTTGCTCCCCGGTTCTAAAAGAAAAGAAAAAACGATTCGCTGTGTGATATAGTCACGAATTATCAGTTCACTCGATCCTTCCTTCTTTCTCTCGATTGTCTGCCGTTCAATTAGCGGCGTAATTAAGCTAGCTACGGAGACGAAGGATTTGCAGGATCATCCTCTGCCCTGTGATAACTCGTGACTATACTAATTTATTCATTGGATGTCGCGAAACCGCGCGAAGCTCTCTCGGGGAATTCGATTCGTCCTTGCTGCCGCGAATTATGCAGTTGGAGGAATATGCGTTTTAGCTCGATCGCGAGGGGACGATGGGTTTCCAGATGGGCGGAAGTTTTCAGAGATTGCGACCTGTCTGGGAACGTATAACGAATTTTTCCGATTGCCGAGTATTCTACGCCGATTTTTTCACACATGCGAATTACTTTATCAGCTTTCATAATCGACTTTCTTTTTTTTTTTTAGTAAACGATAGATTAATATATCTTAATTTCGAGTTGAAAGTTATTAAAATCTAGTTCGTGTTTCACTTTGGTGAAACGCAGGTTAATGAATGAAGTTTAAATTAGGTCTGTGTTAGGTTAAGTTTTGGGGTAGAGGTGATAAATCGATAGCGAAATTTCCCGTGTCAGTTTCGGTTAATCCGAAACAGGTGGTTAGAAACTCGCAACTAAATCTCCATCAAAATCTCCATTACTATTAGTAATTTCGCTAATATTGTATGATAGATTAAAATAATCGGACAAGTATTTTTACTTCTGTTACATCGTACTTTTAAATCGATTATGAAAGAAATTAACGACCGAACATCTGTTTTTCTCCTTTTCTACGCTGATTTGACCGGGTGATTCCCAGTATTCCGCAACTGTATTCCATCCTTATGCCGGAAATAAATTTCCCAGTCACGATCCACTCTTTTCCAGTCTTCCTCCAGTATCGTTTGTAATCTCATAACACAAGCAATGCCGTTTTAATTAACGTCTCTGTAAATCTATGTTTTAATTAAAATCTATGTTTTCAACAAATATCTTTCATCTTCTACTGCAAACCTATCTCAGCATTTCCAAAAAAATGGCTGAAAAAAAAGCTTGCAAATTTCATATTATAGCCAATGGCGTTTTAATTAGCGTCAGCATTTCTATAGACTTAAATTTTGCAAAATATTACAGACGTATCTGGCTACTAAAAATAAAACGACAAAATTTCACATTTGTAGCAAATGAATTTGTGAGAAAATTACGACATCAGATTGCTCTCGTTTCTCCTCCAGCGTCGTTACAATTTTACATCAAAGTCCAACGCTATCGATACTAGCATCAGCGATTTAGATCTATCTCTGAAGCAATCCGGAGAAACGTTAGCAGTGTTCGATAATCGTTTCTACATATCGAGATGGATTTACCGTTGCGGTTTTTCAGGGGATTTTGTGCGTTTACAGAAAGAGAGAGAAGAGAGAGAGAGTGAGAGAGAGTGAGAGAGAGTGAGAGAGAGTGAGAGAGAGTGAGAGAGAGTGAGAGAGAGTGGGAGGGAGGGAGGGATTAAGAGAGTGGAGACTGATCCACAACGATAAAACCGGCGCGATTGCACGGGGAATTGACTAAGCTTCGAGTGGATCGTCTCTTCGGTCAACTTCCGTTCCCGTCGAACTTCCGAGAGCCTCGCGAGGACGCGGTTGGCCAGAAATTGCCAACATGTACATGTGTTCTGTGTGCGTACGTATATGTGTATGTAGATTTAAGCAACGATGAATCAGACTTGGTTGGAATAGTCTTCGTGCGGATTAAAAAATACATACAAATATCATAAACATTCACGATATATTTAGAAAGTTTAGCTTGAGCATATTGGTAATATTTTATATATTGGTAATATTGGTAAATTTTATAATATTGGTAATATTTAAGTGGTAATATTTTAAGCGATTGGAGATTTTAGATACGTTCGATATATTTGGTTAATTGGAAATATATGGTAACTTTTTCAAAGTTGGAAATTACGTGATATCGATATTTCTTACTTCTTTTTTTTCTTTTTTTTTCTTTTTTTTTCTTTTTTTTTCTTTTTTCTTTTGTTTTTCTTTTTTCTTTTTTTTCTTTTTTTTCTTTTCTTTTTTTTTTTTAATATACATATACACACATATATTATATATATATACCCTGTTATTATCTAAGATTACATCGCGGATAAAAGGATTTTCGTGGATTTTAATCGTAAAAGAAAATCTGAAAATACGACAGAATTGAAAGAGGTAGTTTCGAATTCTTTGATGATAGTTGAATTAATTAGTAAGGGAACTCTGTGATTGATAAAATGAACAGATAACAGAGGCTGTAATTTCGTCGATTGCAATCCGATCGCGGATTCCCATTTCCATTTGCGGATTTATATCCAATTAACGTTGATAAGTTATCGCTGATTGATCATGCGATGGAAATTAGTCGAAATTAGATATCTACGTAATCGATAATTCAGTCTATAATTTACTTATTGATAGTTTTCGAAGATATTTTTTCCATTCTTCTTGAGAAAATCTGTTCCTTCCGCGGTTGACACGACATGTATGTAGACATGAGACGTAAGCACACGAAGACTATTCCCGACCAATTATGTACAAACGTTCTCTATAATCGAGCGAACTAATGAAAACATCGCACGAAAAACACGAGTTTATATTTAATAATCGATCGTTCGAAAAAGGGACTCCATTATGGAGAATAAAAGTACGTCGAAAAGTCAATAATAAAAAATGGTCACTGAAAAGTGTCGGCTGGTTAAGCAGCCTGTAAACGTACGCGGTGATAACGAGTCCGTGCGTAGAAAAACGTGAATCGAACGTGTTTTTTCCATCGAAGATACATATATTCCAAATGTACTCCGTGTCATCTCGCGAGATCGCGCTCGATAAATCCGATTCGAATTTCAACGACGTTCGACATCACGCGTTTCAAAATTCTTCTCACCGTGTGTA
This sequence comes from Bombus terrestris, assembly GCF_910591885.1. NCBI lineage: Eukaryota > Metazoa > Arthropoda > Insecta > Hymenoptera > Apidae > Bombus > Bombus terrestris. The sequence continues at coordinate 16,937,984 of NC_063277.1, read as the reverse complement.
GGTGGAATTCAGCTTCGCGAACGATCCGTCGATCGTTCCCGGACGGTTTTGACGCGACTTGAACGCTTCTTCATTTACGAGAAGAGTCAAATTGATGTTTCGCTCGTCGTCGCCTCGGAGTTTCTATCACTCACCTCGGCTTCTTGTTGGCTGAAACTGACGATCGATGTCTCTCGTCCGTTTCATCGTGTTCAAGTTCTCACGCTTGTAAGTTTCATTGGTTTAGTTAGATTTTGCGGATAGCGGTGGAAGGAAGAGATCGATCGAGATACTACGGATCATCGAGTTGTTCGAGTTTTTGTTGCAATTTAGAAACATGAAAGCTTCTTGAAATTGGAACTCGAAAAATGCTGAAATACTTGTAGAGTAAACTCTACAAGTTTAGCAATTACGTATCTCGCATCGATTGCTCTCTCGTTGGCGATAAATTTCCCGAGGCCTGGAACTCGCTTCGTCTCATCGAGAAACGTTAAAAATTCCAGAAACTCGATACATCGCTTGATCTCGCGCCAAGGATCAAATTCGGCGAGATAGTATAGCCCACGATCCTTGCTACAACGAATTCTTTCCACCGGAAGAATACCAAATACTCTGCGGATATCCATAAAATCTATCTTGCCAAGCGACGATGGCGGAGAAAGCTTGTTCGAAGTGAGAAAACAAAAATTCCTCGGCAAGAAGAATCGTTCGAGACGCGTCAAACCTCGAAGAACAGCGGTGAGAACGCACGCGACGATACATACACATACACATACACACCTTGCGCGATTCGATTATGCACGCTCATATGTTCCGAATAGCAAGAATTGTCCTTGTCTTCATGCGCGGGTCGTCTTTCCGATCTGTTTGTTGGGCCGTCCAGCGAACGTAGGTGTTTTTAATTGAACAGAACAGGCAGAAACAGGAGCAGAGAGAATAGGAGGAGGTCGAAGCAAATGAGGTCAGACGAAGATGAACGCCATACGGAATCCGTTTTATTTCCTTTTCCATCTTTTTTTGACTTTTCCTTCGGGCACGGCAGCTCTTCTACTTTCAAGTCGAATAGGTTCTTCACGTAGTACAGTTTACCGTCCACCGTCTGCATCTGTAACAGTATGCACGAAGAAGGGTGTTTTAGTCGGGGATGGTTGCGGTTCCAGGGTGAAGTGACATTCTTGTAAGCTTAAATTAAAGCACTGTGCAGAGCGGGAAAGATGATTAGCGAGACGACGTTTTATACCGGGGGCCGCAAAAACATTCAAACCCTTCAATGATTTGTTAAAATAAACAACAAAAACCAAATCTTGAACTTGTAATCTGTTGTAACTTGTAATCTGTTGTAACTTGTAATCCGTCGTAACTTGTAATCCGTCGTAACTTGTAATCTGTCGTAACTTGTAATCCGTCGTAACTTGTAATCCGTCGTAACTTGTAATCCGTCGTAACTTGTAATCCGTCGTAACTTGTAATCCGTCGTAACTTGTAATCTGTGGTAACTTGTAATCTGTTGTAACTTGTAATCTGTCGTAACTTGTAATCTGTCGTAACTTGTAATCTGTCGTAACTTGTAATCTGTCGTAACTTGTAATCTGTCGTAACTTGTAATCTGTAGTAACTTGTAATCCGTCGTAACTTGTAATCCGTCGTAACTTGTAATCTGTCGTAACTTGTAATCTGTCGTAACTTGTAATCCGTCGTAACTTGTAATCTGTCGTAACTTGTAATCTGTCGTAACTTGTAATCCGTCGTAACTTGTAATCCGTCGTAACTTGTAATCTGTCGTAACTTGTAATCTGTCGTAACTTGTAATCCGTCGTAACTTGTAATCTGTCGTAACTTGTAATCTGTCGTAACTTGTAATCTGTCGTAACTTGTAATCCGTCGTAACTAAACCAAATCTTGAACTTGTAATCTGTTGTAACTTGTAATCTTTGTATCTGTACTGTGCTTTCGGCGCGCTAATGTATACCACAGCTTAAGCAAATAAATGTTTAGTGTTAACGACACGAGTGATTCTTTTAGACCTATCACGCCCATCACCTCACTACTAATAATAAGATAAAAATACAATTTCTACGACAGTGTTAGAATTTCTATTTGTATAAATAACATTTCCTTGCGACTGTATGGAATTCGAACGATGTTGATCGTAGTTTCTCGCCTTTTTCGAAAGGATTGCTGGAAACTATGCAAGAGACTGGTATGGAGAAAGTTGGGACAATTGATAAAACTTTCGTCGTTTCTTGCTTTTCCATTTTTACTTTTGGCTTACTTTATAAACACGCGAATAAATGATATTTCTATGCTTCTTTTCGAATTTTATTAGACATTAAGTTTATACGTGGAACGTTGATACACGTCATACATTTAACCTCGGTTCACGATTAATAAAACTTTTGTCATTTCAGCCGCAACTAAACTCAGAAACATTCGATGGTTCGAATTTTTTGTCCGCTGAAAACGAACGGACGAATTAAAACTTTAGTCGCGGCATTATTTTGACAGGTGAGTCGATGCGTACATATTTTGAGAATAAATCGAGCGGCGAAAAACGTGGCCGAGTGCTTTGGCCAGTTTTAATTGTATATAAAAATAGAATGCGGCGTTTCGTTAAACAAATTTCACAGTTTGTTAAATTGTTCACTTGAAATTTGTTCACTTGAAATTTTATGGCGCGATACATTTTTATTAAAAGATAAAAGAATGAGCAGTACGAATAAATAAATGCCTTTCGTCATGCAGAAAAATAGGTTACGCTATTTCGAATAAACTGTTGATTCTACTCGTGGTTTTTCCGAAATATCGTCATGCCTGGTCAGCTTATCCGCGCTCTATGCTTCCGTTGGACATTTAAATAAAAAATAGTCTCAGAAAAATTCCGAGCACGTGGAAAAAACCGGCGAAACCAAAGGTCGCTTCGTGATAAGAAACTTTATAACTGCGTTTCATAACCAGACAGTGTTGCGCGCCCATGTCGGCGGTATGCAGCGTTTCGTCAAATTCCAGACGATTTTTCTACATGTTTTAATTCGGTCGCGTGTCTTTTGAATATCCGATACATTTTATCGCGACAGTTGGATATGCGATTAAAGCAATTTGAAAATCTTCTCTCGCGACACTCGCACGATGTCTATGGTTTGCATACAGTACAGATATCTGCTCGTACGTAAAATAATATAAAATAAAATGAAAATAAAATCAGGTTACTGAAATTCGAGTCGACATTGGATCAACGTGACACTTTGTTCGCTTAAATGCACGTTCGGGAAACGGCGCGGTGTAAAATCGAAGATTTCCTTAAAATATTAGCTTGTCCGAAAAGTTTCTTTCGTTTTATGAGGAAATAACAGACGCACAACGTTTTTTGTTTTATATTATTTGATCGAATTACGTGCGATCCATTTCGTTCTGTTGAAATAAACATTTCACAGACTTGGTTTCGCGTTTGTACGAAGGTACACTGTTGTAAAAAACACGTTTGCGAAGGAAAGACACTTTCCGGACAACCTAATACTGGGTATCGACAGGGAAATATTCGCGAATATCGAAATCGTTCAGGAAAGGAGAAGAAAAAAGACGTTGTAGAAATTGTAGACAAATATTGTGTGATACGTAATTTTATTATACCAGGCACGATAAACGTAACATAAAATATAATGGCGACAGGTTATTCGTCCCTTAATTCAACGACAGATTCGGAGAAACGTGGTGATGGAATTGGGGCGAAATTGATCCCGTTCCCTTCGATGGCAGGAAGAAAAATATAGAAGGTAAACGTATATCTTACCTCCGGCTGAGAATCGGAATCCTCATATCCATCTTTGCTCTCGTATTCGTCGCCCAAGTAAGCGTCGTAGTCCTCGATGCTGCCGTCCTCTGTAACAGCAGAGAATCGAAAATTCGAACAAAATGCATATCGAGCAGTCGTTGAAAATACGTTCTAGATTGTGGCTGTTTCCTTCCTTGGTCTTCTATATCGCGAAATGAAATAGAGAGGAGAAAAAGGGTTGACATGTCGTAGATAAAGCGAAATAAAATGGAAACTTTTTATTTAAAAAAGAACGTACAACGTGGTTCGGATAACTGTCGTCGCGAGGAATCTTAGGATCCCTTTTTTTGTTCATTTTAGTAAAATGGAAAGAATGTCGTTGAAAGTGTAGTAAAACGAAAATTAAAGAACCATGGTTCTCATTGTGAAAAAGTCGTCTGCTTATTAGAAATATGAAAATTTCGATATTCGTCATATCTTTTTTTTTTTTCTTTTAATTCATGTACGGCTACTGTTACGTTAATTTTCTGTATTTTCATTTTGAGCGACGTATAATTTGCCTGTCAGCTTTTAAAGAGAATATTCATTTGTAATTTTCATTTGTAATATTGTAATAATAATAACATTTTCATTTGTAACTACATTTTCGATTGCTAGGAAATTGAAATGCTCTCGAGGAATATCGAGCAATTAAACCGATACCAAATATTCCTTTTGAAGGATTTGATTATCGAGCAGAGAATTTGAAATTCGAAATACCGAAGCTCTCTAACAACGAGTAGAATATCGGAAATTCCATTTTATTGGTCGGGTACTGATTAAACGTTCTAGACATCGGTAAGTTCAAGCATCGGCTGGATTATTAAAGATTTCGTACGACGGTGAATTTGATCATTAAACGGAAAACGTTGTAATTTAATTCTGAAAAATTAGATTCCAGAGACGAACAACGAAACTGCAAAATTTCCCTCGATAACTCGAACGTTGATCAATTTGTTTAGCGTTCGCTTTCAATCGCAATTTTATGCCCTGAACGTTAAATTTTATCATTAATTCGATTAATTCAGCTAATTTTTAGCCGTCGCATGATATCGTTGAGGCACAGGGAATTATTACAAAATATTTGTTTTATGAAATTTTATTCTGTGGTATATAATGCGGGTACTAGGCGCAACGAAACAATGGAACAATATTTAATATAATATTATTTGTCGATATGGTTTACAATGAAACGAAAGCTCCTTTGTTTCCAAGCGGTGTTTGTTCTTTTTTTTTTTTTTTTTTGTATTTCATTTTATTTTTGGAGCCTTTATTCGTATCTGGCAGCAATAGTAAACGTCACGCACCAGCAAAATAAATGAATTTAATGGTTTCGTGATTCACGTTATGGCTGGTCGTTATAAAGGTTAATATTTCGGCAGACTTTGTACCAATTGAAAGAAATTGTAACGTGAAACAGGTGTTCTTGCGATTCAATTTTGCACAAAGTGGATAATAAACAGAAACGATTTTTTTCCTTTTAAATGTATCGATTAAAAATCCATTTATACACGGTACACATATCGCGTACTGATAGTTCCGTAAAATAATATTTCCTTTCTTCCGTTTAACGGTAAAAATATTGTACGCTTTAATCTGAAGCATTGACGAAACTAGATTCGAGTAGATAAATTTTTACTACGAATAATTAGTCAAAATTTTTCTTTTTAATTTTTGGTAAATCGATATAAATTCGGCCAACCAGATGGATAAAATGTCTATTCTTCTGTATCTCAGACAATCAAAATTGGATCAAAACATTCGGTACGAAGTAACGTTTACCATAAACTGCGAAAACAATGTAGGGAAAGGAGCCATCCTAGCGGACAATGGAAGATCACAAGAAGCAAATCTTATTCATTCGTTACAATGACGGAAATACACTTGGACGAATTCAGCCCACTGTCCTCAATGCCTTTTTGTTCACGATGAAAGATAATATTTTGAACGATGAAAAATTAACATCTGAATACGAATAACCGAATCATAAAGTGCGATTCACGCGTGTTCATGGTTTTCAATTCCGTTACGCGTTTCATTTTCGTGTTACTATCTGAGAAAAAGCTCATTGTTACATTTACAAAATGCGTAGGTTATAGACTTCTCTTTTACAAATTCACTCGACTTTACCTCAACCTGTATTGACTTCATAAAATTTACTTGCAACGTCTTATCTAATTTATCACGCGACTCGCGATTCGTAAAACTCACCTCTCCAACATTTTCTTCGTTTTGTTACTTTGCTTTATTATTCGCTATTTTATTACAAACTTCTCACTTTCTTGTTTCGCTATTACCGAATATCTGCATTGATACTATCAACGTGTGACTCGCAACGTCGTAAAACTTCTATCAACGCTGTTACATAATTTTACAGAACAAATGGGCCTGAGACAAAAATCTGGCTAGCAGAATGTCCAAGAAAATTGAACGGACAGACAGTAGAAACCCAAAGCATCTCGAACCTACCTGATTTTCGTGCAATTTTGAGCGCTGCGTTCCATTCACGGTGGCTATTAGTAACCTTCATCGTTGCGTTATTGGTCTCCAGTAAGCAAGTGAGCTTCTCCAGGGATTCCCGCAGCTTTACGTTCTTCGTCTGGTTCCTCAGGCCCCACATCCATACCAGCTTGCAGTCGCACATCAGTTTATTGCCTGAAACCGAGACATCGATGTTTGATTAGATGGACTCTCGTCTTAACGTGTTTCTACGCTGTCGTTCATTGGAAAAGGACGCAACAATGCCAGAGGAAGTTGACGAATACTCGGATTTCATTGAGGAATTTAATAATATTACCAACGAGCTTTCACAATTATCCTATATTTGGTAACAGTATTAGGTTGTCCGGAAAGTTTCTTTCGTTTCATAAGGTGATAATAGATGAACAACAATTTCTGTTTTATATTATTTGATTGAATTAGGTATGATCCATTTCGTTATATTTCTATTATTATGATCGTGTATATTTCAATAAACTAATATAAGACAAGAAACATTGTGCGTCTTATAAAACGAAAGAAACTTTTCAAATATATATATATATATATATACTTTTTGACGATACTTTCGACAATACCGCCTAATGACAAAATCCGCAATTACTTAGTTGCCAACCCAATAATATCCAGTGGAATGGAAAGGTATAAGTTTTTAAAGGAAAAAAATACAACAAATCGAAGATAAATCGGTACTATCAGAAGATACAAGCACCCGAAGAGTCTTGTTAGTTTTCTTAGTTGCAAATTAAAGTTGGTACAGTCCTTTTTGAAAAATTAATACTACGTTAATTCTTTAAAAATAATAAAAAATAATAAAAAATAATAAAAACTCGATTCAAAAATTAGGTTCATCGAATTGCAAGTAACAGTTAATTTAGATTTTTATACAGTTTATGTATACTTTTAGGAGGATATTCAAGGGGAAGAGGATACTCCCTTTTAAGAGGATACTCAAGAAATGAAATGAAATGAAATAAAATATTCTCGGCGAAAATACCGTTCGTTGCTATGTTAATTCGAATACGTGGCAACATCGTAATTCAGCGACGAAAAGTTACAACCGTCTGCACTGAAATAATTCAGGAACGATCTGGCTGGGCTACAAGGGATGGGAGACCGCGTGCTGACCATAGTAATTAATTGTTTAATAATACATTCCTAGCAGAGGGGAAACTTCTCCAGAATTTTGTCCCCTGTGGTCCTCAGAAATTCATGCGATTGCGGTGTGTCGTCCATATACAACCGGACACGAGAAACGAAAAGCCAACTAGAGACCGGCTTTTCGACTTTGCACGCGTTCTACCTCTAAGTTCGCCTCTTTATGTTCGCCACTCTTGCGGAATTTCCATGGCGAAGTTCGGCTCGCCAGGAGTTTCGCCGATTACACGCGATTCCCTCGGCCCATTTTAATGAGTTCTATTTGTTTTCGCCCCCACGAGTGTTGGGAATGCTTTCACGTCGTCTGAAAATCGCGAGAAAACGAAGAATCTTGCCGATTCAGACAGCCATGAAATTTATATGAAATTAAGAGATAACAAAATCCTCCGATGAAAATAATCCAGTGAAAAATACGAGTTTCGAATACAGTTTTCATCTCATCTTTTTACCTTTTATTTTCCATTTTGTTCCCTTTCGTGTATCTATTGGTTTCTCAATTTTGACAAATACAATGGAAAAATGTCCGATGCGAAAAATATACACACGAGAAATATCAAATCTCCAGTGCGTCTGTATAGAGTAACATCGTAACAAATTCCCCGTACAACGTTACAAGTTATTAAAAAACAAAGGAAGGGATTAATTTTTCGGACATTCTGTACCTCCACCAGTGAAACGCACAGAATACGCGATTCCCCGGAGAGCAGCTACAAAATTACAGAAAATTCATTGTCATTTACGGGAAAGCAGCGTGGATATCTTTTCTTCTTCGCTTTTTTTTTCTTCTCCTCTCCCCACCGCGATGGCGAAGAGCGAAGAAAGAAAGAAAGAATGCTATTAAAGTTGGTCGTTTCATTTTCGAATTCAGTGAAGAAGGATTAGCGCAAGACAACACCTTGCTTCTGTGAATGTAATGGATACGAGCGTGGTGATTGTTGCGTGGACAATGGCGCTTAGCAATTATTTTAAAGCGGCCCTCGAAACAATAAGAGCGAGTCGTGTATATAGTAACTTGTTCCATATTCCAGCTTTGAAGCTCATAATGACTCATAATAACAGCAGAAGCGGTGACTGAAGACGAGCCAAGACAACCGTCCCTGTCCCTTCAATCTCCATTTATCGTGCTTTCATTGTTACGGGGCGGCTCGGTCTCGCGATACATCCGTTTAGATTCACGTGTCTCGAACCTCGCTAGCTACTCTTTTAAGGAGACAACAGTAGAAATCATCGAATCTCATTTTTTGCAACGACGAAACCAGAGTAAGAAGAGAAAGTTGAAACTATCGTTTGTTTTCTACCAGACTTTTCAAAATTTGACACGCTACGAGATGTATTGGTACCTGTAAGAGCGAAAAAAAAAAAAAAGAAAAAAACGTTATGATGCAATTTTTTCAAAAAGTCAGAGAGAATAGCGGAGTTGTAGGACAAAAAATAAGAGTTTTCTAATCTTTTACCAGGCTTTTTGTTTACTTCGTTCATTTCGTTTATTTTTGTACAGGGGTTTTGAATGATGGAATTGCGACGAGGAAATGGCAACTTTTGTATTTTTTATTAGAATCTCGTTCCCCTGGATTACTTTTTCACAGATCAAAATAATGGAATCGTGAAAAAAATGGAAATTTTTTAAAACTTTTTCACCGGCTTCCATTTTTGTGGAAATTTTTCCCAGAGATTTAAATACACGCGTGAAAATTATCGTAACGCGATCGAATCGCAATTTTTTGGCGCATTAAAAAACCAAAGTATTGGAGTCGGTCGTCCTTATTTGCCACAAATATTATAAAATTTGTTTCCGAACAATATTCCATTTTTCCATATTCCCATGAACATTTCCCGCGGGTTTCTGAAACTTTCTACAAAGAGATAAGTTTCAAGAAAAGAAGTAAAACTCCTAAGAAAACAGAACGTTCGATAAATTTACAATGTCCACGAGCTCGTCGAAATAAAGAAGGCAATCTCATAAATAAAAAAGTTAAGGATTTCATGAAAATGGAGTGCTCAAAGAGGCACAGCTTCGAACCTATTTATCAAGATTTTGTAAACGAAAGAATGATTTATGTAGAGTCTTACGCAAACGCACCTTACCTTCTACGGCGAAACAAGCGCCGTATCTAAATAAGATCTTTTAACAAATAGAAAAAACCGATAGAAATATTTTCATTAATTGGTGAAACAGTTCGATCATCGAGTACAGAGAACCTTGCTATGAAAAGGCTATATAAGAAGATAAAATGGTGAAAATTCTAATTTCAGTATTTCAATATCAGCAACCTTTGAATTGACGATTATAACGACTCTTAAGAGGCTTTATACTTTTTCTATACTTACGAAATAAGAATTTTTCACGAATGGGAACGATCGGAAACGAAAAAAGAACTGTAACTTTCAAATGTTTCGTATCTTACGCGAGGGACATAAATTGAAGAAGAGACAAGATCAAGAAAACTATAGAAAGTATCGACAATATCAAGAAAACAGCGCGTCTATGAAAGTTTAAAAAATGCAAGCGATCGAAATTCGCTGGGCAGAGGGGGAATTGGCATAGAAATTCGTCTCGAGGCAGGTGAAATGATATTATCGTCGCTGATTGCTTCCGTCGGCTCGTCCAGCGACGAGTTACAAACGTGGAGTAGAACGGCAGAGCTCGTTGCTCTCTGCTCGTTCTTCCTGCATTTTTCATGGCTGACATTTTCTAGTACCTCGCGTTGTGTTTGCGGGATAGTGCGCTGAAAATTGAAAGGCCAACCTGGCGAAACAAGCGGACTCGTGGGCTCGACTCGTGGAAAAATAACGAAATAATATAAAGAGATTTGGAGGACGGATCTCGTTTGCTGGAACGTGATTCTGCCTGATTCATAGCGGAATCGAGGAAAACACAGGTCAGAATAGGGACGTGCTGTTTCCGGATGAGCGACAAAATTGAATAAGTTGTCTCCCTTCGAGCATGAATTTGTACAGAGTTACATCTCGTGGCTCGTTTTCGTGTTTCCTTTGTACGGGCAACGTCGCTTCTCTGCTTGACGGTTATTGCCTGCATTCTAAGTACTTTTGCCGTGATTTGTCTGTTGTGCGCTGCCGATGAAATTGCTACAGTGTAGGTTCGCCTTTTGTGCAAAGAATTTATCAAGGACGAACAGAGATAGTTTTTAGTTTTTAGTTTTTCTCGTAAATATTCGTATCGTAAATTATTTTATCACCTTTATAATCAGTCTTTTTTCGCCGCGCTCAAACCTTCCTTTTATTCAAATTATTAAATTTTATTAAAACCCATAAATGGATGAAATGGAAGTTGAATTTTCCCAATATTTCAAAATCCGCGGACACGCGTTTTTCTCAATTTCCTTTGTCAGTGAAGAGGAAAATTCTGTTGAATCGTTTCATCGGCGATTATCGGTGACCACGCGTTCCATACCGAGAAGTGGCAATCAAAATTTATTCAATGGTTTCAAACGAACCGAAAATGAAACAGGATAGCCGTTTGAACGCGGCCACTTCATCGTTGCACGCAGATTTAATAGCGACATTTAACAGCATACCTATCGAATTTTCCGTCGGAAGCCGCGTCGATTATATAGAGGAAATTTACGGTATCAAACGAGTCAATCTGTCGATTTTCAACGTTTTCGCTTGATTCGCATACAGAGTCCAATTATGCTCGAATCACCGATCAAATTTTCGAATTGAGAAAAAGTTAGAGAGAAACTGCTATTTTTACTTATTTAAGGCGAACATTTTCGCCGGAATCGTTCGAACGAAAAGAAAAAGGAGGGAAAAGGATGACAATTTTCGACAAGCTGCAGGAATTGTTTCATTATTGCGTGAAAGACAAGGGATCATTTCTAGCGACGTCTTAGAATTCTTTCATCCGCTGTTCGAGCGATCTTTACGAGAACGAGAACTTTGCAATTATTTTCAATCGAGTTGACAATGTCCAGACGAAATTCTGAGACGAGGGGTGAAAGATCAAAAGGGTGCAGAGTGTTCCATAGCTACTTTTTTCTCCTGCGAACTGTCGCAATATTTTCTCCGTGGATTGTATTTTCCCTCGCGACAGGGGTTGACAAGGTAAACGGAAAAAGAAACCAGAGAAAATGGGTGGCTTATTGAGAAATTATTCGTAAGACTGGGCGAATACCTGACAGTATTTCATGTTCAAATATCGATTCTTCAAAAGATTAAATTTCAATTTTGTAAATCATTTCCAAATAGGTGTATTTCTAAAAGCAATTTTGAAGTATTGACTCGATAATCCCGGGAGATAAAGTGCGTCAAAAAAAAAAAAAGAGAAAAAAAAGAAAAGAGAGAAAAATGGAAGGGAACAAACAAAGCTACTACTCAGAAAATTACTTCTTTCAGTAGCACCTGTGAACCGTTCGAAAAATTCTTTTAAAAGTCCCACCGATCCGACAAAATCCCAATAAACTCTTCGCTGCTGAAAACATTTCCAAAAGTAATTCTAAAGCTATCACGAAAAACCTTTGAAATCTTCCTGTGCTCGTTAGAAATTCTCATTGATCAAACAGCGAAATACGGAATTCATAAACGTATTAAAAATCGATGCAAACGAAGAAACAAAAGAAACGAAGAATATCTTTGAGATTTTCCAAAGATTTGCCATTTTTCCATGCTTTCGGTGTGCTTTACTTTAGCTTGAATCTTTACTTGTCAATGCCTGTATTCGTTCTACACGGTTTTGTAGTACATCGAACGGCACAAACCGCTTTCAATCAGCGATATCATCCAGGAGAAGAGTCTTCTACTACGCAAGATACCGTAGAGAAAGAGAAGACAAGGCGAGCGAGCATCCTTTTTCGAGCGTGCTACGAGTGTTTTCTCATCGCAGTCTTGCCCGATTGAGATAGAGGGCAATATCGAGAACCGATCGTCGATTCTATCGAGATGAAAGCGAATGAATACTCCTCCCTCTACCTTGGCTCGCGCCAAGTACAGCGAAAAGTTATATCGGTTATAGAAGAATTTTTCCGAGGGATATTGTAATAATTAAACGGTGGATTTTTATGCCAGCTCATTTCTTTCGCTAACGCGATTAAAGAAGTGGAAATTATATCAGAGATTACCGTTCGCTAAATATTAAACCAGTATTTTACTTTGGATAATTTATATTATATTTGTATTTATTATCGCTTGCGTTTCAGCTTCACGGAGCTTCCGATTTTCCACGTAACTTCGACCAAATTTTATACATCCGCTTTCCTTACATTTATTCGATCTAAGCTCGCTCTTTACTCTTCATTGCGTGAACTATGGATTAATTACTTGAACGATTAGTGCAAGATCAGTCTTAAACTCTTAGCAATCTTCTAATAATTATACTTTGATCTGGTTCTATTAGGTCGTCCGAAATGTTTCTTTCGTTTTATAAGGAAATAATGGATGCGCAGTATTTTCCGTTTTATATTATTTTATCGAATTACGTATGATCCATTTTGTTCTATCAAGGTAAAGATCACAACGTTCGACAGATTAGGTTTCATGTTTGTATAATGTAGTATCGTGGACAAAAGGCCTAAGATATCGGCCGAATCGTAAACAATGTCGCGAGAGCCGCGGCATCGTCGGGTAGATCAATGTGTCGTCGGTCCTTTTCAAGTGAACAGCTTCGTGGAGAAGGCCTGCGTAACCTTGGCCACGGGCGCGATAGGGCGGGAAAAGACAAAAGAGATGCTAAAGGCAATGTTAGTTGAGACATCGGCGAGAACGAATGCAAAAGGCGAACAGTATGAGTTGAGAAGCGAGAGCGTGCGAGTGCGGATGCCGAAGACGAGAGTTATAGAGAGTGATGTTATTATATTTATTATATGTCTTTATATTATATGTCTTTGTTATTATATTTATCTTAATAAATAGTATTAGGAGAATTTTACAAACCTAAATTATTCTAATCCTATCCTTTTTCCGATACTACAATAAAGATATTTTGAGGAATTTTGTATATTATACGCTTTTCTCCAGCTTGAAATTTCCCAAAAATGCATAAAATTAATTTTAGTTGCTTTCTATTTTTCTTTTACCAATGTCTTGATTAAAATTCACGTTTCGTAATGAAAATTTGTACGCGTGCAGAATTATCGGAAGCGGAACGAAAGATCAGAGACGTTTCACCGGCGGTAATCAATCAACGTGTTTCAAGCTGATGAAAACTCGGTTCACAAAAAATGTTTGGAAAAGCTCGTAGCTCGTTGCGATTATAAAAAACGCGTTACGATCTCTCTTTGATACACGGCAAAAACTTTGACGGTGCACAGGATTTCAATCAGATTTTGATTTCTAGTTGGCGGATGAAACTGCCGTGAGCAGACACGGTTCTGGAAAAGATAGTTCTTACGGATGATCTAGTGAAAGCCTTCGAGCGATCCGCGCTGCGATGAGACGGATCAAATGATCGTTAAACCGATCGCCGAGTTTTCGCGTAAAGATTATTATCAGAGTTCCGGGAGAAACCACGAGGAACTTGTTTCAAAGTGAATTAACAGTACCGTTCCACCTCTATCGTTTCGACGTGGCGAACTTTGAAAATGTTATATAATTGAAAATAATTAAAATCGTGAGAAAATTCGATATACCCCGCAGGGGTAGAAAAATTATGAAATTATATATAAAAACGATTAAAATTGTGAACGAAATTGGACGAGATATTGCAAAGTATGGAGTATCATATTAAAAAGTGATTAAAATTATGGGAAAATTGTGGAAAAAGTAAAGAAGAACTGGAAGTTACGAAATTATAGACTGAAAAATGATTGGCTCCTGGTATTATGAAAGAGTCGCAAGAGCACCAACGAATGGTAAATGTAAAGCAAAGAATAAGAGAAACAAGCGAACGAGAGTAAAAAATCGTAAAGCGAAGAATAATCCAAGCTCGGAGAAAATTAATAAAATTGCAAAATGGAAAATGATCGAAATGATTTATGAGACGAAAGAAGAGATTAAAAAAGATTGTAGCGAGACGCGAGGATTACAAACTTGTAAAGCAAATGGTAAAATAAAGTAAAACTAAAGCTGTTTGGTAAAGTAAATAGTAAATCGAAGCAAAAGTGTAGCCAGTAAACTAAATAAATAGTAAAATAAAGTAACGGTAAAAGTAGTAGGACAAACAAAATGTATAAAATATATAAACAAATGTATAACAGATGGAAACTTGAAAAATATAGCATTTTACTTCCTTCGGATCCGATATAAGGTCAGCAGAGGATAAGGAAACTTCAGTTACAGTATTAGGATAATAATGACTGCGACTCTATTATATACTTTGCACCTGATACTGGCTCGTTTAACACGAGCGCGGAGGTCTATAAACTGCAGCAAACTAACTTTAATTATAACGGCGATGTTAATCCGGGATTCTTAATGACTTCCTGTTCAGTTACCACTTGGCAAGCTTTAACGAATGAACTCGTCAAAACTCTCGTCAAACTACGAGGATAAATCCTCTTAGTACGCTTTACTGCTAACAAGCATAAGAAAACGTTTTACGCTTCCGTTTGTATCTGCTGATCGCTTTCACCGTAAGAAATCCCCGCTTTCCGTTGCTATCGAACTTTATTTCCCACGGGGAGAGTCTCTCCCAGCGGTATTGGATTATTGTTACGCACACCATCTTGGAGAACACGTCTCGTCGTCTCATCTCTTCGCTCAACGGTGATACGCTCCTTCTTCGATTTCCTTTCTTTCCAGAGCTTTTCGTAGTCCTTTTGATCCTTCCAGACCAGACAGAAGGCATCGAGGATCGATCTTCCGGAATGAAAAACGGCAGAGAGTCCTCTGCTCGCGGAGGGAAATGGAAAAAGGAGGGGAACGTCTCACTTCTTCCCTTCGATCCACTCTTTCAGGCTGGCTCTCCTTATCCTCGGTCGTTCCTCCCTTGACTTTGGAATTTTCATCTACGTACGTCCAGCGAATCTTTAACCGGATCCCTCTTTATTGCACGATTCTCGTTTCTCCTCTCTGTCATTTCTCTTTTTCCTATCTCCTATTTCGTCTCCTTTTTCGTTGTTTTTTCCTCTTTCGTCTGGTTGGTTTCGTCGGGCGTTTTCCGAAGATCTGTGGAGGTTCTGAGTCAGACTGGAACAGAGAAACGGCTAGGCTCGAACAGAGGGAACGATGGCGGATGATTTCGTTTGTCGGGTGATTCCGTGTGTTTCCTTTGAGGCTTTCGGTTAGCAGAGGTGGAATCTAATTCCGGGCTCCTTTCTCGCAAATATTCTTCCAATCGTGAATGTTCTAACGTTCACACTAGTAAAAGAGAAAGGACATCTTTAGAACGGTTTAGTTAAAAATTGCGTTCCATTTTTAGCGACGATTAGATCATTCGAGGGCAATAATAAATTAATTCAGTGCATTTCGCTACGAATAATCGTTGGTGGTTGATTAAATTGGAATATTAAGCTCTTCCGTGAGATTGGAGCGTGCTAAAAATACAAAATAACGAGCGAATAAGTAGAACAATTTTGGAAGAATAAAATTATTACCTGAAGGTAGATAATTCATAAAATCGCGAAATTTATGAAAGTCAAGCAATTTTTATTTTATTATATTTATTTCGTAATATTTCTCTCTGAATTCATCCTTAATTGCTTTCTTTTGCACTTCAAATAACTTTAATTTCCCTCATTAAGCGATACCCTGCTTTTATTACTTCATTACTTCATTACTTTACTTTAATTTCATTAGTAAGTAATTTCATTAGTAAGTAATTTCATTAGTAAGTAATTTCATTACTTTATTGAAAATCCGAAATAGAACTGGAAGATCGACCCATACAAAAACGTAAATCCATGGAAGCTAAATGGTCAAATCCAATCGCCATTACATCGACGTCCAGCAATTTCTGTTCACGTAATTACAGGCAACATTGTATTTCAGCCGGACGGTACAACAGCTAAGTGGAATAATTGTGATTGCAGGGTGGCCAGCTTTCGTTCCGGACTGCTAGTCCATAAATTTCAACCAGCGACGCAACGCTGTTTATTAAAGTTGAACGAATCCTATTTTTGCGAAATAATCGCGCTCGACGTCGGCTAACGAGAGTTAATCGTGTAAACTTCGACAAAACGTTCGTTAATTTCAAAATTGAAGTCTACCCATGTACGTTGTTTGCGCCTTGAATATTTATCGAAAGGGGTGTATCCTCTGTTTCTCCACGTACTTCTTTTTTCTTTTTTTTGTACTCGTATTTTTATTCTCATTCTCCCATTAAATTACTGTTTCGTCGAACGAGGAACGACGTTAACGCGTGATTGCTTATTTCAAATAATTCGAAGTACGATATTTATCGATTTTATTGGATTATGAATATTCTTTGCTTTTGATCTTATGGAGTCTTTCATACAGGTTTCCGTTTTTTTTTTTTTCTTTTTTATTGAAAGCAGTAAGAAGTTCATTAGAATTGGAAAAATGAACTAAAAATACGTTTTGTACGTAGAGATCTTATCCCATGAATATTTCCACTTCCATTCGCTACAGGCACGCATTAATTCACCGTTTCAAGCCGCGAGTTTGCAAGATGAAAAATTTACAGAAGCAAACAGCGATAGGTCCGAGATGTCGAATGGTTCGAGATCTTTCTATATACTTTGGGACATTTGCACGCCATGAATCGTGAATGTTCTCCGTGCTCCTTCGAAGTGCCCTCGCTCTCTCTCTCTCTCTCTCTCTCTCTTTCTCTCTCTCTGTATCTGTCTCTCAGTGCCTCCAGCCACTGTCTCTTCCAATTCTTTTCAGCAGCTTTTCTTCGTTTTACGATACTCGTGTGCAATTCTTCGTGCTTCCAGTGGTGTTGGATAGTATCAATTAAACAATTAAACAGCTTGTTCAGCTGACCGAGATGAATCGTTAACGATGACTCAGTTTGTGACAATTGTTTCAATTCTGGTTTCGTTAAAGCTTCGAAATAACTCGACTAATGAATAAAATACAAAAATTAGATTACGCCATGACGATTTTTATTCCATGGCCTCGTGGATTCAAGGCTTCACAATTTTATATAATATCGTCGAGAATATCGTTTTTTCGACGAACGATCTCTTAATCCTCGTTCTTTGAGTATTTTACATATTTGCGGCTTATCCCCAAAAACAATTTCACGCAGCGAAAACGTATCGACGGATTTGTTGGCCGCAAAAAGGAAATCGGAAAAATAGTAACCAAATCTTCGCACAACGTTGACACACGCTCGTATCTGGAGATACTGCAAATCGAGTCTGCAAATGAACCTAACAATTCAAGAGAAGATTCGTGGACAATGCAACGTTCCAATAAATGGGAAACGAAAATAGTGGGAAGAAAAAGCGACCAAACGAAAAGAAAATCGAAATAGGAAATGTAAACCGTTGGGAATCCTCGATTGAAACTCCCGAAATTTCATCGGCGCTCTGTTCCCTGTTTTCTCTTCGTTATACCTCCAGTTTCATCGGTTCCTCCATTATCGATCTCGTGTACAAAGTGTTCGAGGCGATGAAACAAAACGCAGGGTGCACGACAATAAATGGAAAGTTGCGGGTAGCGCGCGTAAACTACGCAACTTGCACGGACGCGGATTAATTCGGGAATTAGCGACGGTCGACGTTGATATCGGACCAGCTACAGGGAAAATAGATTAATGAAATGAATCTGGACCGGTTTCGGATTGTCGGTCGGTTCTCTGGGCTAATGGATTCGCCAGGTAAGAGAAACGATTATACTCTGGAAAATAGAAACGGAGCTATTTCAAGCGAATTTTCTACTTTAGCGAGAAGTTTTCATTGGGACATTGTTCCCACATCGGTTGATTTAGCCAGATTCAGGATCGAGCGAATTTTACGCAGCACCTTAAATCTCAGGCTGGAAAATCGTGATCCTGGTTTGATATTAGGTTGTCCGAAAAGTTTCTTTCGTTTCATAAGTGAAATAATAGATGCGCAAGATTTTTTATTTTATATTATTTTATGGATTTATGTATGATCCATTATGTAGTAATAGAATAAAATGGATCAAACGTAATTCAATAAAATAATATAAAACAAAAATAGTTGTGCATCTACTATTTCCTTACAAAACGAAAGGAACTTTTGTGATAACCTAATACATCTTTGTAACGTGACAACATTTTATAAAAAGTAGTAAACTGTGTGCTTTTAAAATTCGCTTTCTTACCTTTTTAAATATACCGCAAGCAAAGAAACAGTCGCATCGTGCTCGAAACAAAATCATGCACGATTGAAAACAAGATTTTACGTTGAAACTAAAAATGTCGAGACTTAATTTTTCTCTTTCTTACGTAATATACCTGCTATTATACGCGAGCTTTTGGAAAAATCAATATTATACCTTTTACTCGGATCGAATACATATTAACATTACTTTACTGAAAATTCTACCACGTTGAAGGAGACAAGTTTATTTGTCGCTATATTTTATTAATTGAAAATTGAGAGAAAAAAGAGGATAAGAAAAACGGGGCAACCGTAGCAACCATATTTACTCGAAGGCGTGTCGGCTTTTCGTTTGTTATTAGGGGAAACATACCCGCGTGCAGAGAATACGAACGATACAAGATTTCTCGATAGGAGTTCCCCTTTCATAAGAATATCTCCTGGACGAGTCTACTGTAATAACAACGCATTTCTCTCGTGTTTCCTTTCGTATTGTTCGCGTTGCTTCTGGTGTTACGGTAATAATTGTCGTGTGGCAGGATATTATCAGCTGTCTGTTTCTTGTTAAGATTATTTGAAGAACGAGTCCCTGAAATTTTTCATTTTTCATCCATTTGTCTATTTATATTTTTGAAATAAATTTTTAGAAAGCTCCTTTCTTCTGGATTTTCTGGTAAATCGAAATTTAATAAAAATTATATTAGATTAGATTAAATAATTTTTACAAGATTCCTAAATAATAAATATCGTTTCGTTTCACTAATTCTAAAATTATAAAATATTTGACAATTTTCAATTTGCATATCCTTTTATACAGCAGAGACTTTAGCGTATTTCTTTTTCTTCTAAAAGATTAAATCATCGCCGAAGTAAGAAGAATCAATAACCAACAGATCTGTATGATTTATCAAACTTACGTTTATATAAAATTGTACGATTATATAATCGAGAAAATGTTCATTATTAAAATAGCTATCACGTTGATTGAAAAGTGTCATTGTCCAAACGATTTATATTTATCGAAATCTTTCGTCTCTGTCGAAAATATTGTCCATTATGTAACCGTAGCTCCAGTACAGTAAACGTGGTCAACCACATTTTCCATATTTTTCATATTTTATAACGCAGAAATTGAAAAATTTAATACACTGTCAATCATTTTATATTATAGAAAATATCTTTTTATTTGGATTTCGAATGAAATATGTATTTTTGCTACAGCGTCGAGTATTTAATTAAAAATATCAATCGTCATAAAAATGGCTATTCCGTGTTCCAATCACTTTTTATGGAACATCGTGAATTTATTACGCCCTAATAAAAAATTTAAAGGATTCTTGAATTTCATAGATACTTCACTTTTTCAAGTATCTCGTATTAAAATATTCCTTTTTAGTCACCAAACGATATTAAAATAAAAGAAGATGGAGTGCTTTTTCATATAGCTTGTAATTAAATGATCATGATTTTCTGCAATATTTTACCTGTCCACGTTATTAAAATTAAAATATTCCCTTTCGGTCACCGAGTGACATTAAAATAAGAAACCTAAAAAAGTTTAATTTATTCTGTTTTTTCACGCAACCTGCGAGTGATTTCTATTCCCTTTGAAATTTTATCTACTTACGTTTCTACTTTATTATCTACTTATTTCGCGGCTTTATGTCCCATTTTTCGTTAATACGCTCGCATTACCTTTTCGTTAGAAACCATTAGATGCAACGTGCCGCTTACAAACGGCGACTTTGTTTCGGTAAAAGCGATACTTTCGATACCTTGAGGGACAATTTCTGCAACAAGGAACATGCAGCTCCGTATTCATGCTCACGCGTACACTCTATGACAAGCGTCGTAAAAACGAATCGTTCAAGAATCCACGAAGCCTGTACCATGTGTAAATATCGAAAATCGATCTACCTGAATTTCAGTTACGCTTGCTGTGCATTATACGACCGTCAGAGAATTTGAAAAAATTTAAATTATTTAAACCGTCGTTGCCCATATGCGTGTCACGTATTTCAGCCTGTTATCGATGTCATTATACTTTAAAGGTATCATTTATAGAACGGAAAATTTATATTATTCGCGCGGTTAATTTTCTTTGTAAATCGGTTCGAAAAATTCGCAGCCGAGGACTAACGTTCATCCGGATTCCTTCGATAGAACAAATTTTTATTCTTTCCAATTCTTCCGACGTTACCTGGCTTCTATGCAAACGTACGAACAAGTACGAACTTTGTATCAAAAATTACCAACGACAACGATAGAAATGCCGTTCTACAGGTTACGACAAAATTGCAAATATCCAGCACGAAACGCCAGACAACAGAATTCGCGATAAATTTACCCGCGAAAGCAAGAATAATCAAGCGCTCAGTCCTTAGCGTATCCTGCATAGTCCGCCAACTTTCAATCAAACTTCCATTTAAACTTGAAACCTGTGCCTTCGTTTCGAGATGAACAACGCCTCATCCACGTTGCAGAGAGCAACGTATATTCTACTGCAGCTTTGAAACCTACTGCGTTTCACAAAGTAAGCCCTATTGGCAGGTCAGTCAGCTATTCGAGTGTCATCAGAGGTTTCGGCTCGGTGCTTGCAGAAGACAACGTAGACGGCGCGATATCGTGAACGAGTGCTCGCCGGAAAAATTGAGTACGTGGTCCGCGTGTTAGGATACCGGATGCCTGGAAACCCGTTTCCTCTTTGATCGCCGATATTGGTAACCGGATCGACTCGCTTCCCGCCAGAAACGATATCCTTAACCGAGCTGGCAGCTTCGATTTCCCTCCACTTCGGTCTATTTCTTTTACACGTCCTTTCGTTCGGCGTTCCTGTGGAGAACCGTGTGGATACGAGATAGAGATCGGGAGAAAGACAGGTTTTTACGCTACGACTCGTCGACAATTTCCGCCGGCCAAGAATTATTTAACGATCGATATTTCCTATCGTATGGTGGAGAGATAGTATTGGCAGCAGGACGACGCGATATCCGTATCGAATTTTAATCCGGTACTCCGCTTTGACGTAAGCGAATATTCTGCCGATGGAACGTCGTCGCAAATCATTTTCTTCTTTTGAGCGAGGCGAGGTCAGCTTTTTCTGGTTGCTCGTTTGATGGAATTTGGCGGGTTTTTGAGGTCGGTAAAAGTTCTACGCAATCTTTTTTCTGGAAGGACGTTTGAGAGAAATTCTCATACTCCATAGTGCCTTTCTGATTTTCAAAAACTTGTGAAATTATAGGAAATTATAGAATAATTATTATTATAAGTTATTCTTGTGAATGAAATTTATCTATATACTTTTCGTCTTTATAAAAATATCGTATCGTAACGTTTATAACACGTAGTTCGTTGATAAAAATTTAAAAAAGATACAGCGCCACACGAGACGTACAAATAACGTCGTCTTCCGGTATTTTTCTTATTATCCTCGGTTCTCCTTTATTCCGTTCTTCTCTTGTACCTATTCACCATTCCTTTCTTATCTTTCACTCAACTTTTGTTCCGACTATGTAATTCATCCCTTTCCACTCGTTTTTTACTTCGATCGTTACTTTGATCCGTCTTGTTTCTCTTTTATTTATATCTCTCTTCCGCCTGTCTTTCACCTGTCCTCGCTTTTTTTTCTTCCTTCCGTTTCACTTGTTTTTCCACTCTTCTGGTCGTTACTTTGTCCCCCATCTCCCTTTCTCGCCTTACTTTTACCTGTTTTTTTCCCCTTTTTCCCTCCGTATGAGCTGCTTTTACTGGCCCTTGCTCATTAATTCGTTATACTCCTCTTTTTTCCTCTTGTCATCTACATTTACTCCACGCGTTCCGTGTTTCTTTGCATTACCTCGGTTCTTCTTTCTATGTTCAACTTTTTTCCATCAATTGATCGTGAATAATTATTTTCTTCTTTTCTTCGATATTTTTATTCGTTTCCACTTACAATTATTTTCAGGTTCTTGCAAAATATGCTTTCATTCGTTTCTTATCTTTTTATACTTTTTGTTTTTCTTCCTTGTATTTCACTTCTTTTTCTCGGTCGATTTTTATATTTTTCTGTACGTTTCTTCTTTCCTTCTTTTGTTTTCAATTGTTTTCAGTTTTTTTCTGCGGAGTTTCCCGCGACTCGTTACTTTTAATTGCTTGTCATTACTTTTTTCCCTGGAATATATCGAAAGTTTCCTTTTTCTTGTCCGTCGTACTTTTTACGTTCGACCTTTCTTATTGTTTAAGAAAAGGGAAACTTCGACTCTTGGCGTGGTTTCTTCTTTTATTTATTTTTTTTTCTTTTTTACCCTATTTATAGTATGTTGGACTTTCTTTCATTGCCTTAATTTACGCTCCCCTTGTATTCCTTCCTCACCACCGCTTGGTTTTTCATTCCTTTCTTCTTCTTTTTTTTCCCTTTTGTCTCAATCGAGTTTCTTTTTCATGTTCTTTGTTCCTACATACACTCATTTAGCTCTTTGTTTCATTTAATTCCCTTCCTCGTCTCGCTACATTTCCCTCCTTTTATTTATTTAGCTCTCCTTTCTTTTACGGCATTTCGCTAGTTCTTGTTACGACAATTTACATTAACTTCTGGCGTACAGTGTACACTATGACGCTAAGATACCGATTCAATTTTTTATTCAAACTGAATTATACGAAACTTGTGCTTTCTTAATTATTCTTTCTAAATTGCTTTCTTTCTTAATTATCTTCTAAAATTATTCCTTGAAATGTTCTTAAATTATTTTCTATTATCCCCGAGCAACATCACGAAATCACGATACTATAATAAATATAATAAAAGATTTCTTGCAGCTCGCATTTTTCTCTCTTTTTTCCTTTCATCCACGTCGTTCCTTTCGCGCTCGAAGACGATGTTAAAACATTTTTATCGCGGACGAACGAGCAGGCCGACGAAAGGGAGACAACTAAATCGATAAGGCTCGTGGTGGCTAGCCCTGTTGCGTGATATCGCGAAATATTGCTACGGTACGCGCTGCAGACAGATATTTCACGCGAATGTGCACCGTCGAAGCGAGGGTATACTTTATCCCCGTTTCATGTAAAGTGGAGGAATTAGTTGGCCCTCGAACGTTTCTTCGGAGCCGCATTAAAGTTGAAACTCGTATCACCCGATTTCCTCTAGCAAAGTTTCCAGTAAAATGTACGAGTCATCGCGAAGGAAGAATTTCAATGGAAGTTTCGTAATTCTTATGGATTACGTGGCTTTACATCGTATAATTCTAATCTTATTTTAATACGAAATTTCGGTGTATTTAAATGGAAATACTGAAATATCCTTGTTCCGAGCTATTCTACCGTTATGTTTGAATTTGTCGCTTTATTCTCTACGATAGTACGAAAGGGACTAAGTATACGTATGGTATCGCGTATAAAGAGCATCGAAATCCTTGAAATTTCACGCAAATATCTTGCAATTAGCGAACTCGATTTAAAAAGAATTTGCGATAGAGCGTCTCGCGAATGAAACGATCAAGAGAAGGCAAGAGGATAATTATATCGTCGGGAAAAGAAACTTTTCACCGCGGTCGCTTACCAACCAGTTAGAAGCTTTATTCGATTTCTGGCAGAGCAGACCGGTTTTTAATTCGGAACTTTTTACCTTTTAGTTTTAATGCAGCGCCTCGATGGAATACCAGCGCGCTATTTTATGTTAATGAATTTACAGAGTCACTTGCGCCGCTGTGGCGCGAAGTTGAAGCGTGTCCCACGGGGATGTTTCAGTTTGTTTAATACGCGACAACATTTTAGTTGATTCAATTTGTTACATCCCGCGGATTTCAGTTTTCGCGTGTTGACGAAAGTCGAAGGCGATACTTTCATTCGTCGTACGCTTTCACCGTGTTTCTTTATTCCCCCAAGGAGCAACTGCAATCTATTTTTTTCCTTCTGTCCGGCTTAAGTAAGCGATCGAAGGATTTTAGAGCAAATGAAACAAAAATATTTGACGTTAGATCAGTGGCCCCTGTCACCCTCTCGAACGAGAATGGAAATTGCTACGAGAAACGGGATATTGGACGAATGTAAATGATGTCCGACGGGACGATAATTTGCAATTAAATAAACTTTTACCGTTGGCTCGATGAAGGAATAAAACTTTTCTTTTTATGGTAGAAAATCTTTGAACCAATACAAATGGAATTTGTTGGTTTGTTCTTAGAGTTTGATGAGTTATTTGAGTTCAAAAGAGAACTTCATTTTGTGATGGAAAATGAAGTTAGATTTATAATTTAAGTTTCAGTCCCCTTATCGTCTTACTTCTTCGTATTTCGATGTTAAAAATTCAAACTACGTTGCAATTTGGCCGCCGGGAGCTTCGATCCGTAAAATACGATTTATCGTCTCTTTTTCCTTTCCTTTCGTTTCAATGATCTGCACGAAGAAAGTCGGTTCTCAAACTTGATCGGTATCGTTCATTTTTAAAAGACGCGTCTTTCGATCTAACAAATCTTTTTCATCTTCGATTATGTCGTATCGAAAGTTTCAGCAGTTCGCTCATAGATACAGCGACGTTAAAAATCAGAAAATCTGATCTTCGCGTACAATTTTTGCGCAGTTACCATTTTCATTTTGTCGTAGTAATACGACATACTGAAAACCTCGTAGACAAATATCCAGAATCCACGACGAACATCGGACCGATATAACTTTCTGGTCAGCTTTGAAACTCCTATCAAGTTGTTCGGAGGAACTATCTTTGGCTATACAAGTTCTCACCCACATATCAATGACAACAACAACAAGAACAACAACAACAACAACAAGTGAACAACTTAAATTTCATACAGTAAACTCAACTTCGATGAACTGGTCACAGTACGAACTAGCGCTGAATGGATCACGTTTCTCCTCAACTTTCGAGTAAACGCAAGATATTCACGATTCAGCGCTAGAAATTAATAATTGCGTTTTGATGAATCGTACATATTACAGGTGCTGCTACACGCTAAGAGTTCTCTGGATCTCGCACAACCACCGGGACGTATTAATCCTTGCGGTAACGAGAATTTAACGGTGGTCAAACTTCCGGAAGTTGAGCGCCATGCTCCGGGTCGCCGCCAGTCTCGGCCTGGGTCACCGGGCTTTCACGCCTGTTTAATTGATTGAAAATGGACGATAGGGATCGGTAGTGTCGACGGAGAGCCGGAAGGTTCTCGAGGAAATTTGTCGTCGATGGCGGAAATTGGCAAGTCGGGGGGACGCTTCGAATCGATGAATTGATAGACCGACTTTCAACCAGTTGTTTTATACTTTTTCCTCGGTTATGGTTGATTGGCAAATTGCACAGTTCCATGATTGAATATCATTGCGGCGTTCTATCATATCGGACTAAATTATAGCGCTGATTACGTTGGCGTTTCTTCTTCTTTTTTGTATTTAGGCAAATTCTCGTACCGTTTGATTTAATTCTGAATTTTATCGGTGGTTTCTTGTATTTCGATTTACCCTTTTACAGATTTACATTTTATATAGATAAATAATTTACATTTTAATTAGAATTCTTTAGGTAGAATTTCGAGCAATAGAAAATAAATGAATTTCTACTACTTGTTTATAATTTGGAAAATAAGTTTGAAACGATATTTTTGTACATCAACTTCTGGCATCTGCTTCGGTATTTCGAAACAATTCTGCGAATGTATCTCGTGTATTTATTAATTCGTATAACTATCGTACTTGATTGAAAAACAATTTCAGACATAAAAGTATGTGGTATTATTAAATACATCGTAGAAAAGTGAGAGAAACTCCGTTACGTGTTAAATAATAATATCAGCATTGCGCGTCTCGTCGTGATGTTTTCTTATCGCGCATAAAACCTAATGCACCGGTACGTAAACGACGAACACGCGCAGTCGTAGTTATTTTAAAAGCGAAGAAACGATTCGTTCTTCCTTGTCTGTTGGCAAAAAAAGGGATGCATTATGGAGGGAAATGTTAAATTTCTCGAAAGCTTGTATAAACGCGAAGTACCGTCCGTCCGTCGGACGATGGTAGAACAACGTTCGAAGACGAGCGTCCTGTCACGGCGAATGTAACTTTGCGTCAGGCGGTCCCTCTTAAATCCAGAATTTCAATTTATCCGGCAAGTTCCTGTGAATACTGAAGGAGGGTTATGTTAGACGCTGCCGTAAGACGGTCTCGTGTTTTCTTACTGAAATCTCTCGTACTATACTCCTGAGAAGGATATCCGACGCTAAGAAGGGGTAGTTCAAGGTTTAAGTGTTTGTCTCATGGGATCCTGTAAGTTTGCCTTAATTAATATTTCAAATTTTCCTCGAGCTCGTACAATAATTACCGAATTAATTTTTCACTGTAGAAATTAACGAGTTTTAGAAGAGCTTAAATTTTAAATTATATTTTCATTGACGCAGAAGGTAAAGGTCGTTTTAAAGCTCGCCAGACGGATATTCGATCGTTATTATCGAACTAACAATTTCCAATGACGATAAGAATCAAATAACCGTAAAATCTTGTCGAACGATGCGCTGTGTATAAGTCGACCAAATACCCGAAAGGAAGCCATTTCACGAGCGATTCGACGATAGCGTTGTCGAGCCAGGAAATGCATTGAAATAGATGGAAGATGCAACAGAGGATCGATAGAGACGCCTCATTGGTCGCGACGTCTGCCGTCGTGTACCAATAGTCTATGCACTTTGTCAATCGGACTATAACTCAGCGTGACAGGCTTCTTGCTACGCGAACTCCCATTGTCGCAGCTGCTACACGTATTATTTCGTTGGTGACGCAAATCGAAGTCTACTGTCGAATTGTGTCGAACGAAACAAAGGATAGGAAAATAGCGAGGACGGGGAACGCCCATTTCCTGCACGGTATTATCGTACCCGCTATTGTATAATATACGAATTTTTAAGCAAGAACGCTTTATTCCGAGCTCTGTCGATGTATCGATACTATACCACTTTCTAAACATTGTATGCATATTTAATAATTAGACTGCGAATATTTATGCAAATTTAGACTTTTACGAATACCACTGAATAAATGGAAATTTGTTTCGTTCCTCGAATATTATAATTTTAGTTATTTTATTTTGGATATTTCCTCTATATATTTGCATATTATGTACGTTCTGTATATTTTAGCATATAAAATATAACTCAATATCAAAGTTCTCATAAATGCATAAACGTGCACGATCTACTAAAATCATGAAATGTTAATAACATTAATGATAATGTTCTAAATGTTCTAAATGTTCAATAATGTTCTAAATTTTATTATCAGCATTCTATGCCATTCTAATTCCATTGGAATAAAATTCCACACAAGCGAAACCTTCCATTCCATCAATTACAAATTCCACTTTAAATTTCTCTCTACGAAGCAACACGTACATAGATAAAACCAAAGATGTCGAACTGGCAACCAAGAAATTCTATCCGAGAGTCGAGGCGTTTTCGCGTAAATTCTGAGGAAATTTTCAGATTATAAATCGTAGGAAGAGATGGCGAAATAACGCGAATCCATGGAGCGGCTTAGATAGTCGTGTGAAACCATCGTACTGTGGAGAAATTTACTGCAGATTACATGCAACTCGCAGTCTTACAGACTTTTTCCAATGTTGGGCCATCTTTGTACTGTACTTTGCGACGAGCTACGAGCTCGTGTTTACTTCCGAGATGGCTGCTATAGTAATAATTATTGTATTAGGTCGTCCGAAAAGTGCCTTTCTTTTACAGACACGTCTTTTACAACCACGTATCTTTATACAAACATGAAACCTAAACTGTCGAACTGTTGTGATCTTTATCTCGATAAAACAAAATGGATCGTGGTAATTCGATAAAATAATATAAAACGGAAAATATTGTGCATCCTCTATTTTCTTATAAAACGAAAGAAACTTTTCGGACGACCTAATATCACTATATCAATTGGATACGATCTATCGAAAGTCAATTTTTAACATTAGTCGTATCCACGACTTAGCGTACCATAAATACTTTGTGTTTCGTCATTCGTGGATTTCCGTGACGCCAAATTTTGTCCAACATAAATTTCAATTGTCTTTTTAATTCATTTTATGTAATTGGTTCGTGATGAAAATTTGTAATGGACGTTATTACCATTTTATATGCGACGCCGCGTAAAATTATAACGTTCAATTTAACTTTGTTAGTTTGATTATACTGTATGCATTCGCGTAATCAACTAAATGAATTAATAATGTGATAGGTATACAAAGCGCGCAACTGAAATATGAAACTCTACCCATTTCGTTTATTCCAATAATATGAATGTTACGAAACGTTAAAATACCGTTTCCATCCGAAATTACAATGAAGTCAGAAAGCTAGCAATTACGTAAATTGTGGTCGTAAATTAATTAATTAAAACAAATGCGAAAGCTACAACGAAATGAGAAAACGAGCATCACCGCGAGAGCAGAATCGCGCAAAATTGAAAGCCAGAGAGAATCGAAAAATATAAGATACGTTCAAAATATTTTCTTACAACGCTCTAAATAAAAAGAATGGTTCGAAGGGAAAGAACAGT
Organism: Bombus terrestris; assembly: GCF_910591885.1. Classification (NCBI taxonomy): domain Eukaryota; kingdom Metazoa; phylum Arthropoda; class Insecta; order Hymenoptera; family Apidae; genus Bombus; species Bombus terrestris. The sequence continues at coordinate 16,908,866 of NC_063277.1, read as the reverse complement.
ACACGCCGTATGTTACTAGGATGTTGACAGACAAAGTTTTAGGAACTCGTGAAACAGGAACCTCTGAAAGTATTCTATCGCTCGCTAACCGGTCTAAACACTTGCTGCAAGTGGTTAAAGAGAACTCGGACGAAAGAAAGTTTCGATGTCGAGATGTGTCCATTGCTACTATATACAAGAAAGAATTTTATTTTCCATTTTAAAGCGAAGAAGTTCGAATAGATTGCGGTTTATTCAGAGCGAGAAACGCTGCGAAATGAAGCACAGAGTCGAGTCGCTGTACACGCGATGTCTTCCTTAACCCTCGATTTTCGCCCCTCGAACTAACCTCCGTTCTACGGAGAGTGCGTCGAAATGCGGATACGTTCGCAACGAATTTGACGATGAGTCTACAGAAAGGGGGTTGTACCCGGCAGAAGAGCAGACTACCACGCCTACGCGCCTAAAATTTCATTCCCTGAATGATTAAAACCTAATACAGAGACACGCCTACCGGCAAGGATTTTCGCCAATTTCCATTTGCAACCTCCCTGGCTTGCTCCATATTCGCTTTTGATGTTCCTGTCACTCTCGTACGGGCTCTCACTTTCAATGATTCATTCCATTACTTCCCCTCTGTCACATTTCAAACCACCCTCGTTCGATGTCTCGTTTTTTTCCACCCCTTCGCCGTGTTTTTCGTACGCTGGGAGGAAGAAGGGTCGAGACGCCCTCCGTCAAAATCTGTAGCTGAAAATTTTCACGGTCACTGGCTCCAATTTCGTCGACTGCCTCGCCATGGCGACGGAAAGAGAGGGGAAAAGCGGACGTCTTTATTATAGGAGCGGCGTAGCCAAGCAACAGCCCCGCGGTGATACGTATAATTATAGCATGGTGAAATTACAAGGTAGCGTGATCCGGGACCGCTGGTAATTGCGAGCTCTTCCTCGTGAAATTGATACGCCTTAATGAGACACGTTCAGCTCTGTTCAACGTCATGGGAACGATTCACAACGAAAGATCTCTGTATGGCATTAGACACGCGTTAAGAAACGTTTCCGCGTAGGTTCGAGGATTTCGCGACAATCGGCGACATTCCTCGTGGATTTATGATTCGTTCGTAGTGGAATTACGGTAGTGCGGGACTATTTTGCTTTCGAGATTCCGATCGTGCGATACTTTGATAGTTTTAGCGTGATGCGATTGTAATATAGTAGTTTCAGGGGTAAGTTAAAATACGTGCAAATATATGAAAATAATTTTTAACGCCAAATTTAATTTACCCTAACGAAGAATTAAAATCGGTATTTACGTATAAAGCTATCGGCTTGATAGAAGATTTTTCGGACGCTTGATAAATCGTGCAAATGAACGAAAAACTATGTTGCTATATTTCTGGTAAAAATCTGCGTCTAAATTTCAGGCAACGAACCAGCTGACATTCCAATATGTTACAAAGCTCGTTCGGAGTTACTATCGCAATTCGCGAGCCAATTTTTGTATCATCATACGGTCGTAGAAAAGTTGTAACGATACCTGAAAATGTACTTTTCAACTTAACTAGAAACCACGATTACTCGGGCAGAACATTGCATACGAGTTCAGAATTCGTTTAATTAAGAAACTTCCCTTCGAACGATCCATGTTCTCACAGGCTTAAATTCAATTGCAACGTTTCATAAAATCGTGGGTCGTTAATCCTTTGGGAAATTCCAAAAAGGACGAAAACATACACGTGGACGGACACAGACGAAAAAGGAGGAACGTTAGTTTGGTTAGAAAGTTATCAAATTTGCTGCCGAATATCGTGTCCAGAAATGTTCCAATTATAATAATTACCGTCTCTGCGGCAGAGTCTCTCATCCCCTTTAAATCAACCGCGTATGCATCAAACTAACGAACCGTGTTCAACTCGTTAAGCGGGAAACCAAGCAATGTAACGCGATGTAAAGCGCGTTATTGCGTATATCCCTTTATTTGTCTTGAAAAGGAAAATCTACAGGAAAATCTCTGGCCTTTCAAAGTTTAATGCTTACACCTATGAAATTCGTATTTCGTTGATTGTTAATTAAAAATCGTAGAAAATGTAGCAAGAATACACGGTGGCTTGAGAAACATGGGAGATTAAAGTTACTATAGGAAATTAAAGTTTATTTTTCAATGGTTAGTAATAGTAATAAAAATCTCAGGTACAGAGCCGACTGGGGTTCGTTATATGACGTTATTAAATTTGTTCTTCGATATCGAATAACGGTACTTTGCTGCTATATTAGTTTATTCTTCTTCTGTTTCGTTGTTTCTTTAAACAGACTCCGATATACGGTACTTCGTAAATTGAAGAAAAATAAAGGTTTAACTTTGGAAAACTCCCATTCGATATATAACGAAACAAGATAAATAATTTACGGAGAACATTTGAAATTAAAATTGCGTTTTCTTTTGTTTCGTAAAATTCCTGCCGTACTTGTATATTTTAACAGGAAAAGCAAAAGTAAATTGCAATGAAACAAAATACGAAATTTTACGTTATCTTCTATTATTTCTATACTTTATATTACGATACTTTAAGCCAACTTTGCTAGCCAGTTACGAAAGAAAGAACATTTAAATACTCTCTCCAAGGAGAAATCTACGTGATCATGACTATTGGCGTTAACCATTAAAGAGAAAAATGCAGTGTTGATAAAAGATAAAAAGTTTCTGTTTTCGTTCTTTTATAAGTAAAATATTCGATAGAATATACACTGTTCACCACGTACCATGTACCTAAACGAGGTCGCGAAGATAGTTTCAAGTCACGAATTAATGGTATTCAGTAGTAGTAGTCTATAGGACGAGGATGAAAGGGCAAGGGGAAACGTGTCTCGGGCCGATACGCCGCTTTTTCAACGGGAAATTGGGTTCTCAATTATTCAGCGCGACGCATCCTTTGGTATCCCCGAAGGAGCAAGAACGATATTTGAGAAGAAAGCGTTGGAAAGTGGTGGTTGCCGCGTCTCACCGTTACCGGTGCTTTTTATTTGCTGCTCCTTTTGCGCTCCTTTGCTTTGTCCAGTACTCGCCTCCAAGTATTTCCAACACGGAAATCGATAGCCCATTTCGGAAAATATTTTGCAAAAATACGGTCTTTGTTTCTTTCGACGATGAAAATTCTCAGAATTTTCCATCGATCGCCGATTTCCATAAATTTCGTTTGGGGTTCTAATACAATTCATAGAAAAAGCTATTTTTTGATATTGTTCATAAAAATATGAATTTGCATCCGTGATTTCAGCCCTTACGTGATTTCAGTCGTATATATTATAATATATATGTAATATCGTGGACTAAGAAGTGTCGGGTGAACCATAAACAATGTTGCGGCAAAGCTTAAGTGCGGACAGGTCAAAAGGGTCTGCAAACTTCAATGGGCCGAGCGACCCATCAACGTGTTATTGGTTCTTCGATCGAATAGTTTGTGCGGCCGCGGACGAGTGTGGAACGCGTACCTGGTGGGGCTATGAGAATAGACAAAGGGATGTTTAACAGAGAAGGGCGAAATGACAGAGAGTCGAGTTGTGGGGAGTCGTCAATTAAGAGTCGAGTTGTCGAGTTGTTGTGAATTGTGAATCATCGATTTAGTTGCCTTAGTTATAGCATATTACTGTATTTGGTTCACGTTAAATAACCATCGTTTCCTGTTTAATCTATTGTAAATAAATCTATCTATCGATAAACTTATCGTATAGGATAGAAATCATTGGAAACCCTAATTTATAATATTTCTGAATAAATAAAATTCTATATATATGTATATGTATCATACATATTGATAATACGTTTTATTCTTTTGCGTTTTACTACACTGTCAAAGACAGTTTAATCAGTAAATTATTGGACAAGAGTCCAATAATTACTTTACGAAGTAAAGTTCGTCTCTTTGTAAGAAATATCTCAACTCGTGGCAAACATCGTAACTGGATTAATCAGGGACTCAATGGGCGCACGGCTGCTAAGAAAATTGAGATAAACGCGAACAATTCTTGAGGAACGTTCGAACCGAGCAAGTTGTTGCATTCAATTGTCGCGAAAATTTCAGCAGCATCTTCAGCCGTTGTTTCGCAAATTTTTCCAACGGAAGTTCGACTCTTGAGAGACTCGCTTAACAGGTTGTTTCCGAGTCGTTTGAAATACTCTTCTTAATTAAGAAGCAGCCAGACCTAGAGAACTTGCTAACAGCCGTAAAACGAGCACGGCTCGATTATTCGCTCGTGATTCCCCGAGTTTTCGAGAACATGGTGCTCCCCATTCCTCTCCCGGTCGCGATAACAATGAAAGTTCCCATTACATTTAAGTTGGCGAGACCGCGGTTGCCTCGAATTTAGGGTCGTAATTTGAATTCGTGGGAATTCGGCCGTGAACGAAACGAAGATCTCGCCCGTTTCGATAAGTCGTTTCTGATATTCTCAGACTTTGTACGGTCGCGTTAATCGATGTAAGAAATCTCGTGCCGATGATGAGTATTCGTGATTCGTTCGTTGCTCTGGAAATTAACACGTTGATAAGGAGAAAGTATCGGAGATAACAGTGTTGCCTTGTAAGGAGTAATTTAAATTCAGCGAAACAGAGTGGAATTACTCGTAATCCCTCAGGCGTTCGAGTAAAATTAGAGGAAGTTGATGGAAACGGTACACTGAACTTTCCAATTTCAAAAACATTCCCATTCTGTTCATGGTACTTCGATCGAAGCATATAAATGCAATTGGCAGGAAACAGCGACGGGAACAGGTAAAAACAAAATAACTCGCGTACAGACACGCTGGTTCAACGCAAAACACCAAAACCAACGTGGGAATAACAGAAAAGTGCCATTTATTTCGTGTTCGAAAAAGTAGAAAAAATTGGGTACGTTCGGCCGTTCCCTACTCTCCGAAATGGTTGAAATCGCGAGGCGCGATTCGAATTCGCGGAATTGCCCCGTCGCATTTGCGTGGCACCCAGGCTTTGTTTAGAGCTTCGCCTGGATTCATCCCTCGATATGTGAGAGATATGTAACGAGCCCCGACGATTATCTCGTCACGCAGTGGTGATTTCTATCCGATGGCCTTGTCCGACCGCAATATTTTCACCCGCGCGATTCTGCTTTCTCGCTTCTACGACGACAATGGACAAATAATTCCACGCAGCATCTAGCGATTTTCTCCTTTTCTCTATGGCTAAACGATGTCAGGATGCTGACAGAATTCTCAATTTGTTAGGAGCTTTTATTTTTTAACGGAAAAATTCGTTCGATCGTGCGAAGTTTTATGAAATATTCCATTAAATGTTATTAAATATCGTTATGAAATATTTTATGAAAAGTTCAATAGAATGTTAAAATTCAATGTTAAAATTCTACGGCAGATCTCGGAATTACCAAATGGTCGAAACTCTATGGAATATACAAGATTCTACCAGAGATTCTATGAAATATGCAAATCCTGTATAGATTTTATGAAATATCAAAGATATCATAATTCTTCGAGCATTCGGAATTTCGATAAACACGTTGTTTAAACCTTTCTATATTTGATATTTGTTATTAAATCATAGTTTCTCCGAGATGTAATATAAATTATAAATGTAATATAAATGTAATATATATAAATGTAATATAAATGTAATATATACGTAATATAAATAAAACGTATAAATAATAAAACGTAATAAAATTCCCAACATTCGTATAAATGTATAAAAATCCTATCGTTATACCTGTCTTTTTGTACCTACTGTTATTTATACGAAACTACTTTACGTTGTAACGGTTGCTTTTAAAGTAGCCTCATTCGGTAGCTACGCACCGTTGCCATTCGCCTTTTCCACCTCTGAAAGCTCTCCTTTCCTTATAGGTACTTTTAGGAATCGATTTTAGATCAACTTCCTTTTATTTCTCCCATTGCTTTAAAACAGTGTTCTTTCAACGACTCGCTGTACGAAACAAAAAAGAAAAGTCGCAGAAAGCTAGAGCAGTATAGAAATGGCAACGAGGAATTTTATTTTTGCTTAAAAATTATCGAATTAGAAAGAGAAACCTTTCGGCTTGGATAAGTAAAAGATATTCTCAGTCGTAAGATGATCATTTTTTCACTGTCAATTGTGTATCGTTAGATGCAAGAAGAGCATCGAAAGAATCAGGTTCGTTCGTATAAATTTCTCTATCGTCTGCTATTCGTCCGTCTATGCAAAGCAAATCGATCATCGTATATGAGGGGACATTAATGGAAAACACATCTCGGGGCATTAGCTATAATTCAATGTTGCAAGTCGCAGCAGTGACATATTAAAAGCTGCATAAATCAACTCGTTGAAACTTTTACGTCATTATTCCGAGAGTCTGATCTATGATAATCCCATTATTTACGGGCTTCCTTGGCTCGCATGGGAACGCGATTTATTATAATTCTTGTAACGTGTTTCGCTCTGACAATGAGTAGCTTTCAGCACGTGTCTGCCTTCGTTGGCTTACGTCTTTATCTTAATTTATGGTTGTCAAGTTAACAACGCGTAAATTCAGCGAGCGCGTCGACACGGTCATTTTCGCCAGCTCATTAAATAAAAGCGCTAATACATGAGGCTTATGGTAACGATTAGGTTTAAAAACACAAGAGTATATCTGACTATGTAGTTTATTAAAATATATCCTATGTGTACACTAGTCGTATTGTTGTCTCGATTCGAGATTACTAATAGATCGGCGCAAAGAGGTATCGACTGAACTGCTACTGCTCGTGTCACTCGATAACAAAGAATGCCCCGCTATCCTGTTCACTATATTTATATGCATCGGAGTTGATGAAAGGCGTTGGGATTTGAATTTTGAAGATGTTCTCGAAACATCCCAATGGACGCTGAACTCTCGACCTTGTTTACAATTGTTGACTTTTTGCGTAGTTGACTCGAGAGCCTATGATCACGACAAAAACGACGGATTTGAATTAACCTTCGGTAACCTTCGGTAACCGCCTAAGGTTGTCGGATCTATAATAAACTCATCTTTCAGTAAAAACGAATTCTTGTGTACCAACGAGTACCGCTACATATTCGATCCTTGTTCGACCATCCAGTCTGTAATTCAGCGAAAGACTTTTTACTTTATCGATCCACTTCTCTTCTATCGTTTTAATTTATATAATTCGTCCTAATTTATACGTACACTTATAACATACACATAGCAGAATTGTTCATTTCACTGCAAAGGAACAAATTGATTCCAGAGTTTCTTAATTTTCCCAAAGTGATTTCCTTGAATCGATCGTTACATTTTATTGCAGTGGGATCGAGTTGTCCTCGATTAATGTCCCGTCAATTGCAATTTTCTTCGACGTGTAATTTCCGACGTAAACGCATCGTGGATTGATCGAGATTTTATGTGAAGATTACAGGCCAAACGCATGATATATAAATCCATTTTTGTTGGTTTTTTAATTTTCATTCTACTTGGCGTGTAGAAGGGAATGTCCTTGGAATAGTTGCGCAACTGGAAAGAAAACTTTTGTTAAATTCAAAGATACGAGCGTTTTAGAAATAGCTGACGAATCTACAAAGTTTCGTAACAAACGAATGCTGTGATAAGTTGAAATGAAGTTGAATAAAAGAACAGAAATTGATAACGTAAAATAGCTTGACAGCACAAGTCCTAATATTAATATCGTTGCTCCATAAAATATGAAAAATACGACGTATTACGTTTCTCCATTGCGATTTTCGTACGAAAAGGCAAGAATGTGATTCGTCGTGATTTTCCTCCTCTTCATATATCGTCTGCTGCAGCGAACTATGACTTTAAAAATGTTCATTCCGGTTAAAAATTGCAAGCGATGTTGGTTGTAAAAATCCATGTAACATTTATCAACGCATGTTTCGATGTATGGGTTTTATTCAAATTTATATGGTGAATTTTTCACTGAAACGAGCTATAATCGACCGCGTTTTCTCTTATGCAATTTACACACACCGAAGTTAAATGGTCGTTGACTGATAGTTGGGACAACACAGTCGCCACAGATCAAATTTGCGCCCGGTACAAAGCACCGATTGTCCCCGCAAATCCGATTCGGTTCAATAACTGCGCGAGGGTATGAATTGATTGAACGTCGACGAGATTTACACGACGCGGACACTGGATATTCTAACTGAAAGCGAAATGAGACGAAACGAGGACGTTTTATAAAGACGCTTTTGATATATTTATGTAAAATCGTAATCTGGGGATAATTCAGGGATCGAATAAAATAAAAAAATAAACAACAATTAATATGCGTCTATAACAATAAATAACAATAATTATATAAACGGAAAATAACACATCTTTAGTAAAATGTTTAGTAAAACGTCCTGAGCTACCGATCTTTCTTTTTCAGTCTTTAAAATCTTAAATAACTATTCTGTAACCTTGTCTGTCCCTAATGTAACTCTCTATCCGTCCGTTCGGGAAAAACGTGTTTCTTAAAATGGTCGTCCGTAAAACAAAAGAAGATCGGTCTATCCGTGAAACACAGCCTGTCATGCTACCCGTAAAACAAAAAGAATCCCTATCCTACATGAACTCCAGGGAGTTTACACCTCCCCTTCTCGTGTTGACAATTACATCGTTAATTGTCTTCTCTATAAGGGGTCAGCTTACTCGAGTGGAAGAAATTCCCTTCAGATCTCAGATTATCGTTATCAACTTCATATATGGAGTTTGAAATCCTTCTTAGAATTTTGAAAGGTGCTTTCCTAATTTCTTCCAGCTTATTTCTATTCATTTTGTTTCCGTTGTGGGTGAAGACCATATCACCGATTTTAAATTCGTGTTCTCTTCTTTTTTTATCATATTTTTGTTTGTTGATTTCGAAATTTCTTGTTGAGTTTTTGAGTGCTTCTTCTCTGTCTCTTTTTAGGTTTATCTTATTCTCCATTATTCCCTTAGGGACGATTTCAATCATTGTTTTTTTATAATATTTGCTACTTTCAAAACATCTTCTTCATTCTCAAAACTTTCTAAGACAGAGTTCTTGGATAGTGTGTCTGCCTCTATATTGTGTTTTCCTGGAGAATAGATGATCTTGAAGTCATACTGCGACAAGTAATGCATCAGGTCTCCTAAGGTTTCATCGGTTCTTGTCTTGATTCTCATTTATTCCAATGGTTTATGATCTAAAAGGACAGTGAAATATCTATCCATTAACCAATGTTGCCTTCTAAGCTGGCTTACCTCTTTTTTTTTTGTAGGTTATTTAAGTGTCTCCTAGGTTGTCCATCGGCTTGTCCATTTTTTTGTATTCGGTAACGTTTATCTTTCTTCTCTGATTATTTCTTCTTACTTCTTTTCTATTAAATATTATTTCCCCTTTGTCGTTTACCTTTTGACTAACTCTCAAATTCTCATCTTGTTTCAACTCAAACTCTCTTATGGCGTCCAGCCCTAAGATGAGATCATATGTGAAGTTATCATTGTGCACTATATAAACATTTATTTCTTTCTCTATTTTATTAATTTTCATTCTAAGTTTCGCCCGGCTATTCGTAAAGTCCTTCCCACTGATAATCTTAACACTAGGTTTACGGGACTGGTCAATTTGACTGATTTCGAACTTTCAACTGAAATATATCAAAAATCATAGCACCAATTTTAACCATTTTGCATCGTAAATTAATCATTTCATCTAAAGAACTTATATACAAAATTATTTTTTCCTAGGCTTTCCAATTTTTGAAATCTGTACGTGGTATACCTATCTCTACGGGACCCGTCAAATTGACGGGTAAATGCGTATTGAAAATACGCATTTTTCTTTAAAAAATCGATTTATTCAAATTAAATTTGAAAGAAACAATATTAGGCTCCACATTTAAATAAATAATTAATAAATAAAACTTTTTTTAAAATTATCACTAAAAACATAACAATAACATTAACAGTACAGGCTAATCATATCTGTTGTGCACATTTTTTGTCAAATATACTGAATATTGTTTGTGCATTTTCTGCATATGATCTTTTTGCCATATAAACAATAATTATTACTTCTATTTTTTTTTCAATAATCCACTTGGGAACTTTTTCACACTTCTGACGTTGAAGGTGACAGAAATGAAGCGTCTGATCTTTGGCAAATGTTGTCCTTGTTTTCTTCAGTTAATTCCTCGACTAAACAAAATATGAATTCCTTTCTGGATATTTTCTATCTGGTAAACTCTTTATATAGTATCCACGCGTTTATAGCTGCCAAATCCAAAATATTGAAAAAGACTTGAAGGGGCCATTGGAAATTCCTTGCTTTCAAGCTATATTTGTGTGCCATTTGGTCAACACCATACTTTGTTTTATTTTAAAAAGCAATGATTTCTGGAACACGTTTATAATTATCTTCTATTCGTACACATGTATGTTTGGTGCTTAGAAGGAGGACTTTTACTTTAGATTTACTTTTATACACAGTAAGTGTGCAGTTTTCTGATTTATATAAATTTGAGGAAAACAATGTCATCTTGTCCTTTTTTCTCTTGAGCATCGAGTTTCATCTTTCCCCATATAAGGGAAACAATTCAAAATATATTTTGCTTGGACGCCAACTGCTAACCAAAACTTAATGCCAAATTTATGAGGCTTATTTAGTATATATTGCGTAAACCTGCATCAGGCTTTCGTTGGAAATAATTGTTCATCTATTGAGATATTTTCATATGGCTTGTAACAGGCCTGGCTATTACTTATAAATCTGTTCCACATTTCGGATATCAGCGGAAATTTATCTATTTGCAATCTTTCGGAGGCTTTCATTGATCTCGCTTCACATGCGCCTCGGGTATATAGAATTCTTAGAAAACTACGCAACTCAGCAACTGTGATTGTCCAGTCCTTTTTCAAAACTCGATGCGCCTCGGTTTCAGTGCAATCGTTTCCGTGTTCCATTATGTGTCTGTCAATTATTAATTCGAAAGCACTAGTTACATAACCAGACATAATAATATTTCTCTTAGCATAGCCAGTAGGCCCTGCAATATCCTTGAATATCATACGAACGGGCGTCCTATCCCTAGATTCACCAGCTTTCAGTTTTATGCACTATGTCCAGTCAATTGCAATTTCAATTTCACCTATTACATTTTGGGATATGCTTGGAAAGCTTGTCCTTTCATCCTCAGAGTCAGAACTAAAAAGAATACACATCCTTTTCTTGTTACGACACACTTTCAAGAAGTGTTCCTCTTTACTATCCAAAGATCCTTCTACCTCTCTACTTTCTATGTATTCAAAGCTTTCACTGTCAGCTTTGCTTTGGCCTAATTCATACTGATCTTCTTCGGAGGTATCCTCAGAACAATATTCATTGATGTTGACATTTTGTCCAATAACTTATTATATTTATTGAATTTATTCATGATTGTTAGAAAAGGAGGATTGTTCAAAATAAGAAAATACTGTGCCCAAATTCAATTATCCTATTGTAAATACTTACAATAAGTGGAGACAATAATGGGAAATGTCTACGACAACTGAAACTTTTTCACACTTCTGACGTTGAAGGTGACAGAAATGAAGCGTCTGATCTTTGGCAAATATGTTGTCCTTGTTTTCTTCAGTTAATTCCTCGACTAAACAAAATATGAATTCCTTTCTGGATATTTTCTATCTGGTAAACTCTTTATATAGTATCCACGCGTTTATAGCTGCCAAATCCAAAATATTGAAAAAGACTTGAAGGGGCCATTGGAAATTCCTTGCTTTCAAGCTATATTTGTGTGCCATTTGGTCAACACCATACTTTGTTTTATTTTAAAAAGCAATGATTTCTGGAACACGTTTATAATTATCTTCTATTCTTACACCTGTATGTTTGGTGCTTAGAAGGAGGACTTTTACTTTAGATTTACTTTTATACACAGTAAGTGTGCAGTTTTCTGATTTATATAAATTTGAGGAAAACAATGTCATCTTGTCCTTTTTTCTCTTGAGCATCGAGTTTCATCTTTCCCCATATAAGGGAAACAATTCAAAATATATTTTGTTTGGACGCCAACTGCTAACCAAAACTTAATGCCAAATTTATGAGGCTTATTTAGTATATATTGCGTAAACCTGCATCAGGCTTTCGTTGGAAATAATTGTTCATCTATTGAGATATTTTCATATGGCTTGTAACAGGCCTGGCTATTACTTATAAATCTGTTCCACATTTCGGATATCAGCGGAAATTTATCTATTTGCAATCTTTCGGAGGCTTTCAATGATCTCGCTTCACATGCGCCTCGGGTATATAGAATTCTTAGAAAACTACGCAACTCAGCAACTGTGATTGTCCAGTCCTTTTTCAAAACTCGATGCGCCTCGGTTTCAGTGCAATCGTTTCCGTGTTCCATTATGTGTCTGTCAATTATTAATTCGAAAGCACTAGTTACATAACCAGACATAATATTTCTCTTAGCATAGCCAGTAGGCCCTGCAATATCCTTGAATATCATACGAACGGGCGTCCTATCCCTAGATTCATCAGCTTTCAGTTTTATGCACTATGTCCAGTCAATTGCAATTTCAATTTCACCTATTACATTTTGGGATATGCTTGGAAAGCTTGTCCTTTCATCCTCAGAGTCAGAACTAAAAAGAATACACATCCTTTTCTTGTTACGACACACTTTCAAGAAGTGTTCCTCTTTACTATCCAAAGATCCTTCTACCTCTCCACTTTCTATGTATTCAAAGCTTTCACTGTCAGCTTTGCTTTGGCCTAATTCATACTGATCTTCTTCGGAGGTATCCTCAGAACAATATTCATTGATGTTGACATTTTGTCCAATAACTTATTATATTTCTTGAATTTATTCATGATTGTTAGAAAAGGGGGATTGTTCAAAATAAGAAAATACTGTGCCCAAATTCAATTATCCTATTGTAAATACTTACAATAAGTGGAGACAATAATGGGAAATGTCTACGACAACTGAAACTTTTTCACACTTCTGACGTTGAAGGTGACAGAAATGAAGCGTCTGATCTTTGGCAAATATGTTGTCCTTGTTTTCTTCAGTTAATTCCTCGACTAAACAAAATATGAATTCCTTTCTGGATATTTTCTATCTGGTAAACTCTTTATATAGTATCCACGCGTTTATAGCTGCCAAATCCAAAATATTGAAAAAGACTTGAAGGGGCCATTGGAAATTCCTTGCTTTCAAGCTATATTTGTGTGCCATTTGGTCAACACCATACTTTGTTTTATTTTAAAAAGCAATGATTTCTGGAACACGTTTATAATTATCTTCTATTCTTACACCTGTATGTTTGGTGCTTAGAAGGAGGACTTTTACTTTAGATTTACTTTTATACACAGTAAGTGTGCAGTTTTCTGATTTATATAAATTTGAGGAAAACAATGTCATCTTGTCCTTTTTTCTCTTGAGCATCGAGTTTCATCTTTCCCCATATAAGGGAAACAATTCAAAATATATTTTGCTTGGACGCCAACTGCTAACCAAAACTTAATGCCAAATTTATGAGGCTTATTTAGTATATATTGCGTAAACCTGCATCAGGCTTTCGTTGGAAATAATTGTTCATCTATTGAGATATTTTCATATGGCTTGTAACAGGCCTGGCTATTACTTATAAATCTGTTCCACATTTCGGATATCAGCGGAAATTTATCTATTTGCAATCTTTCGGAGGCTTTCATTGATCTCGCTTCACATGCGCCTCGGGTATATAGAATTCTTAGAAAACTACGCAACTCAGCAACTGTGATTGTCCAGTCCTTTTTCAAAACTCGATGCGCCTCGGTTTCAGTGCAATCGTTTCCGTGTTCCATTATGTGTCTGTCAATTATTAATTCGAAAGCACTAGTTACATAACCAGACATAATAATATTTCTCTTAGCATAGCCAGTAGGCCCTGCAATATCCTTGAATATCATACGAACGGGCGTCCTATCCCTAGATTCACCAGCTTTCAGTTTTATGCACTATGTCCAGTCAATTGCAATTTCAATTTCACCTATTACATTTTGGGATATGCTTGGAAAGCTTGTCCTTTCATCCTCAGAGTCAGAACTAAAAAGAATACACATCCTTTTCTTGTTACGACACACTTTCAAGAAGTGTTCCTCTTTACTATCCAAAGATCCTTCTACCTCTCTACTTTCTATGTATTCAAAGCTTTCACTGTCAGCTTTGCTTTGGCCTAATTCATACTGATCTTCTTCGGAGGTATCCTCAGAACAATATTCATTGATGTTGACATTTTGTCCAATAACTTATTATATTTATTGAATTTATTCATGATTGTTAGAAAAGGAGGATTGTTCAAAATAAGAAAATACTGTGCCCAAATTCAATTATCCTATTGTAAATACTTACAATAAGTGGAGACAATAATGGGAAATGTCTACGACAACTGAAACTTTTTCACACTTCTGACGTTGAAGGTGACAGAAATGAAGCGTCTGATCTTTGGCAAATATGTTGTCCTTGTTTTCTTCAGTTAATTCCTCGACTAAACAAAATATGAATTCCTTTCTGGATATTTTCTATCTGGTAAACTCTTTATATAGTATCCACGCGTTTATAGCTGCCAAATCCAAAATATTGAAAAAGACTTGAAGGGGCCATTGGAAATTCCTTGCTTTCAAGCTATATTTGTGTGCCATTTGGTCAACACCATACTTTGTTTTATTTTAAAAAGCAATGATTTCTGGAACACGTTTATAATTATCTTCTATTCTTACACCTGTATGTTTGGTGCTTAGAAGGAGGACTTTTACTTTAGATTTACTTTTATACACAGTAAGTGTGCAGTTTTCTGATTTATATAAATTTGAGGAAAACAATGTCATCTTGTCCTTTTTTCTCTTGAGCATCGAGTTTCATCTTTCCCCATATAAGGGAAACAATTCAAAATATATTTTGTTTGGACGCCAACTGCTAACCAAAACTTAATGCCAAATTTATGAGGCTTATTTAGTATATATTGCGTAAACCTGCATCAGGCTTTCGTTGGAAATAATTGTTCATCTATTGAGATATTTTCATATGGCTTGTAACAGGCCTGGCTATTACTTATAAATCTGTTCCACATTTCGGATATCAGCGGAAATTTATCTATTTGCAATCTTTCGGAGGCTTTCAATGATCTCGCTTCACATGCGCCTCGGGTATATAGAATTCTTAGAAAACTACGCAACTCAGCAACTGTGATTGTCCAGTCCTTTTTCAAAACTCGATGCGCCTCGGTTTCAGTGCAATCGTTTCCGTGTTCCATTATGTGTCTGTCAATTATTAATTCGAAAGCACTAGTTACATAACCAGACATAATATTTCTCTTAGCATAGCCAGTAGGCCCTGCAATATCCTTGAATATCATACGAACGGGCGTCCTATCCCTAGATTCATCAGCTTTCAGTTTTATGCACTATGTCCAGTCAATTGCAATTTCAATTTCACCTATTACATTTTGGGATATGCTTGGAAAGCTTGTCCTTTCATCCTCAGAGTCAGAACTAAAAAGAATACACATCCTTTTCTTGTTACGACACACTTTCAAGAAGTGTTCCTCTTTACTATCCAAAGATCCTTCTACCTCTCCACTTTCTATGTATTCAAAGCTTTCACTGTCAGCTTTGCTTTGGCCTAATTCATACTGATCTTCTTCGGAGGTATCCTCAGAACAATATTCATTGATGTTGACATTTTGTCCAATAACTTATTATATTTCTTGAATTTATTCATGATTGTTAGAAAAGGGGGATTGTTCAAAATAAGAAAATACTGTGCCCAAATTCAATTATCCTATTGTAAATACTTACAATAAGTGGAGACAATAATGGGAAATGTCTACGACAACTGAAACTTTTTCACACTTCTGACGTTGAAGGTGACAGAAATGAAGCGTCTGATCTTTGGCAAATATGTTGTCCTTGTTTTCTTCAGTTAATTCCTCGACTAAACAAAATATGAATTCCTTTCTGGATATTTTCTATCTGGTAAACTCTTTATATAGTATCCACGCGTTTATAGCTGCCAAATCCAAAATATTGAAAAAGACTTGAAGGGGCCATTGGAAATTCCTTGCTTTCAAGCTATATTTGTGTGCCATTTGGTCAACACCATACTTTGTTTTATTTTAAAAAGCAATGATTTCTGGAACACGTTTATAATTATCTTCTATTCTTACACCTGTATGTTTGGTGCTTAGAAGGAGGACTTTTACTTTAGATTTACTTTTATACACAGTAAGTGTGCAGTTTTCTGATTTATATAAATTTGAGGAAAACAATGTCATCTTGTCCTTTTTTCTCTTGAGCATCGAGTTTCATCTTTCCCCATATAAGGGAAACAATTCAAAATATATTTTGTTTGGACGCCAACTGCTAACCAAAACTTAATGCCAAATTTATGAGGCTTATTTAGTATATATTGCGTAAACCTGCATCAGGCTTTCGTTGGAAATAATTGTTCATCTATTGAGATATTTTCATATGGCTTGTAACAGGCCTGGCTATTACTTATAAATCTGTTCCACATTTCGGATATCAGCGGAAATTTATCTATTTGCAATCTTTCGGAGGCTTTCAATGATCTCGCTTCACATGCGCCTCGGGTATATAGAATTCTTAGAAAACTACGCAACTCAGCAACTGTGATTGTCCAGTCCTTTTTCAAAACTCGATGCGCCTCGGTTTCAGTGCAATCGTTTCCGTGTTCCATTATGTGTCTGTCAATTATTAATTCGAAAGCACTAGTTACATAACCAGACATAATATTTCTCTTAGCATAGCCAGTAGGCCCTGCAATATCCTTGAATATCATACGAACGGGCGTCCTATCCCTAGATTCATCAGCTTTCAGTTTTATGCACTATGTCCAGTCAATTGCAATTTCAATTTCACCTATTACATTTTGGGATATGCTTGGAAAGCTTGTCCTTTCATCCTCAGAGTCAGAACTAAAAAGAATACACATCCTTTTCTTGTTACGACACACTTTCAAGAAGTGTTCCTCTTTACTATCCAAAGATCCTTCTACCTCTCCACTTTCTATGTATTCAAAGCTTTCACTGTCAGCTTTGCTTTGGCCTAATTCATACTGATCTTCTTCGGAGGTATCCTCAGAACAATATTCATTGATGTTGACATTTTGTCCAATAACTTATTATATTTCTTGAATTTATTCATGATTGTTAGAAAAGGGGGATTGTTCAAAATAAGAAAATACTGTGCCCAAATTCAATTATCCTATTGTAAATACTTACAATAAGTGGAGACAATAATGGGAAATGTCTACGACAACTGAAACTTTTTCACACTTCTGACGTTGAAGGTGACAGAAATGAAGCGTCTGATCTTTGGCAAATATGTTGTCCTTGTTTTCTTCAGTTAATTCCTCGACTAAACAAAATATGAATTCCTTTCTGGATATTTTCTATCTGGTAAACTCTTTATATAGTATCCACGCGTTTATAGCTGCCAAATCCAAAATATTGAAAAAGACTTGAAGGGGCCATTGGAAATTCCTTGCTTTCAAGCTATATTTGTGTGCCATTTGGTCAACACCATACTTTGTTTTATTTTAAAAAGCAATGATTTCTGGAACACGTTTATAATTATCTTCTATTCTTACACCTGTATGTTTGGTGCTTAGAAGGAGGACTTTTACTTTAGATTTACTTTTATACACAGTAAGTGTGCAGTTTTCTGATTTATATAAATTTGAGGAAAACAATGTCATCTTGTCCTTTTTTCTCTTGAGCATCGAGTTTCATCTTTCCCCATATAAGGGAAACAATTCAAAATATATTTTGCTTGGACGCCAACTGCTAACCAAAACTTAATGCCAAATTTATGAGGCTTATTTAGTATATATTGCGTAAACCTGCATCAGGCTTTCGTTGGAAATAATTGTTCATCTATTGAGATATTTTCATATGGCTTGTAACAGGCCTGGCTATTACTTATAAATCTGTTCCACATTTCGGATATCAGCGGAAATTTATCTATTTGCAATCTTTCGGAGGCTTTCAATGATCTCGCTTCACATGCGCCTCGGGTATATAGAATTCTTAGAAAACTACGCAACTCAGCAACTGTGATTGTCCAGTCCTTTTTCAAAACTCGATGCGCCTCGGTTTCAGTGCAATCGTTTCCGTGTTCCATTATGTGTCTGTCAATTATTAATTCGAAAGCACTAGTTACATAACCAGACATAATATTTCTCTTAGCATAGCCAGTAGGCCCTGCAATATCCTTGAATATCATACGAACGGGCGTCCTATCCCTAGATTCATCAGCTTTCAGTTTTATGCACTATGTCCAGTCAATTGCAATTTCAATTTCACCTATTACATTTTGGGATATGCTTGGAAAGCTTGTCCTTTCATCCTCAGAGTCAGAACTAAAAAGAATACACATCCTTTTCTTGTTACGACACACTTTCAAGAAGTGTTCCTCTTTACTTTCCAAAGATCCTTCTACCTCTCCACTTTCTATGTATTCAAAGCTTTCACTGTCAGCTTTGCTTTGGCCTAATTCATACTGATCTTCTTCGGCGGTATCCTCAGAACAATATTCATTGATGTTGACATTTTGTCCAATAACTTATTATATTTCTTGAATTTATTCATGATTGTTAGAAAAGGGGGATTGTTCAAAATAAGAAAATACTGTGCCCAAATTCAATTATCCTATTGTAAATACTTACAATAAGTGGAGACAATAATGGGAAATGTCTACGACAACTGAAACTTTTGCACATTATCTTTGAAAAACAGATTGTTTATGAAATCAGCTAAGCCCTCAATTTGAGGGGTCTGGTAGAGATAGGTATATACGAAACGCCTGTAAACCTAGTGTTAACACAAGGTTTACGGGACCGGTCAATTTGACTGATTTCGAACTTTCAACTGAAATATCTCAAAAATCATAGCACCAATTTTAACCATTTTGCATCGTAAACTAATCATTTCATCTAAAGAATTTATATACAAAATTATTTTTTCCTAGGCTTTCTAATTTTTGAAATCTGTACGTGGTATACCTATCTCTACGGGACCCGTCAAATTGACGGGTAAATGCGTATTGAAAATACGCATTTTTCTTTAAAAAATCGATTTATTCAAATTAAATTTGAAAGAAACAATATTAGGCTCCACATTTAAATAAATAATTAATAAATAAAACTTTTTTTAAAATTATCACTAAAAACATAACAATAACATTAACAGTACAGGCTAATCATATCTGTTGTGCACATTTTTTGTCAAATATACTGAATATTGTTTGTGCATTTTCTGCATAAGATCTTTTTGCCATATAAACAATAATTATTACTTCTATTTTTTTTTCAATAATCCACTTGGCAACTTTTTCACACTTCTGACGTTGAAGGTGACAGAAATGAAGCGTCTGATCTTTGGCAAATGTTGTCCTTGTTTTCTTCAGTTAATTCCTCGGCTAAACAAAATATGAATTCCTTTCTGGATATTTTCTATCTGGTAAACTCTTTATATAGTATCCACGCGTTTATAGCTGACAAATCCAAAATATTGAAAAAGACTTGAAGGGGCCATTGGAAATTCCTTGCTTTCAAGCTATATTTGTGTGCCATTTGGTCAACACCATACTTTGTTTTATTTTAAAAAGCAATGATTTCTGGAACACGTTTATAATTATCTTCTATTCGTACACCTGTATGTTTGGTGCTTAGAAGGAGGACTTTTACTTTAGATTTACTTTTATACACAGTAAGCGTGCAGTTTTCTGATTTATATAAATTTGAGGAAAACAATGTCATCTTGTCCTTTTTTGTCTTGAGCATCGAGTTTCATCTTTCCCCATATAAGGGAAACAATTCAAAATATATTTTGTTTGGACGTCAACTGCTAACCAAAACTTAATGCCAAATTTATGAGGCTTATTTAGTATATATTGCGTAAACCTGCATCAAGCTTTCGTTGGAAATAATTGTTCATCTATTGAGATATTTTCATATGGCTTGTAACAGGCCTGGCTATTACTTATAAATCTGTTCCACATTTCGTATATCAGCGGAAATTTATCTATTTGCAATCTTTCGGAGGCTTTCAATGATCTCGCTTCACATGCGCCTCGGGTATATAGAATTCTTAGAAAACTACGCAACTCAGCAACTGTGATTGTCCAGTCCTTTTTCAAAACTCGATGCGCCTCGGTTTCAGTGCAATCGTTTCCGTGTTCCATTATGTGTCTGTCAATTATTAATTCGAAAGCACTAGTTACATAACCCGATATAATATTTCTCTTAGCATAGCCAGTAGGCCCTGCGATGTCCTTGAATATCATACGAACGGGCGTCCTATCCCTAGATTCGCCTGCTTTCAGTTTTATGCACTATGTCCAGTCAATTGCAATTTCAATTTCACCTATTACATTTTGGATATGCTTGGAATGCTCGTCCTTTCATCCTTGAAGTCAGAGGACTAACTAAAAGAACTAACTAAGGAATCCTAATCCTAACGAAGGACTAACTAAAAAGAATACGCATCCTTTTCTTGTTACGACACACTTTCAAGAAGTGTTCCTCTTTACTATCCAAAGATCCTTCTACCTCTCCACTTTCTATGTATTCAAAGCTTTCACTGTCAGCTTTGCTTTGGCCTAATTCATACTGATCTTCTTCGGAGGTATCCTCAGAACAATATTCATTGATGTTGACATTTTGTCCAATATCTTATTATATTTCTTGAATTTACTCATGATTGTTAGAAAAGGGGGATTGTTCAAAATAAGAAAATACTGTGCCCAAATTCAATTATCCTATTGTAAATACTTACAATAAGTGAAGACAATAATGGGAAATGTCTACGACAACTGAAACTTTTGCACACTATCTTTGAAAAACAGATTGTTTATGAAATCAGCTAAGCCATCAATTTGAGGGGTCTTGTAGAGATAGATATACTACATACAGATTTCAAAAATTAGAAAGCCTAAGAAAAAATAATTTTGTGCATAAATTCTTTAGATGAAGTGATTAATTTACGATGCAAAATGGTTAAAATTAATGCTATGTTTTGTTGAGATATTTCATTTCGAAGTTCAAAATCCGACAAATTGGCGGGTCGCGTTAATGTTATTGTTATTTTTTTAATGATAGTTAAAAAAAAAAGACGTTTTATTTATTAATAATTTATTTAAATGTGATGTCTAATATTATTCCTTGCAGACTTAATTTGAATAAATCGATTTTTTAATGAAAAATGCGTATTTTCGTTTACCCGTCAATTTGACGGATTCCGTAGAGATAGATATATACGAAACGCCCGTAAATCTAGTGTTAAACATACTTTTCTTCTCTTTTATTATATCTGCCTTTATTTGGTCAATGATTCTTTGCTTGACGTAGCTTGCACTGGCTCTAGTGTCATAGATGCCTTCGACCTCTTTGTGGTCGTTGATTCTAACTCTGAGCTTTAGCAGTAATTTGTACTTCTCGGGGCGTTTTAGTTTTTTCCATTCTCATCTGGTGTTATTGCTTCTTTATTTTCTGACATGAATGCTTCTAATGAATTTACCTGCTTTTGGTTCCTCTGTGCATTTCCGTTTCTGTTTCTGCATACTTGTATTGGGTGAAATTGGCATGGGAAATTCTATTTCCCAAGATTTTATCTTGTATGTGTATGGGCAATCCAATAACAATTAGATATATCCTTGTCTCTTCAGAAGTCTTCCTCCTTACTTCCAATATTAACTCTTTTTTTATGGCATTTTTAATGAACAAACCTGAAATGTATTTAAAGTTATAGGCGTATCGTAGTGCAGACCAACCTTTATTGCTAAAAGCTTTTAGAAATGCCTCCTTCCAATTTTCCCAGTTGTATTCTTTATCCTTCAGCAGATTTGTCTGGTACTATTCTGATGCTGTTTCTTCCCAAATATTTCTTCAAATTCTCGATCCGTTTTTTGTCATTTTGGATTTCATATTTTTCATAGTCTGTTTCATACTCTAATATCCAATCTGTGGCTTTTTATGCTCCATCAAATTGTTTTATGGCAAAGTCTATATCTTCTTTCTCAAGCATGTTTTGTTTCCACAAGATCTGTAATAATGTTTCTATTTGAAGATTGGGCTTTTGGCTTCGGCCCTTATTTTCCTTGTGGGGATGATCTCCGATTACTCTAAGAAGATATCTTGAAACACCAAGTTTAAACTTGTATCAATGTATGATGCTGCCTTTGCATTATCCATTGTGATATGCAATGTTTCTGTAATGGCCTACCTTTGTTAAGCTGTTTGCGGCTTTCTTCAGTATCGATAAACTGAATAACCGCGGATGATGATCTCTTGCTTGATATTCTGGGGGAAAGACATAACATACTTCACCTTCTGGTTTTCTTATGGATTTTATGCATTCTATTTTCTCCCCCCTTGCGTTCTCGTTCATTACGATACGTAGCTTCACTTCTAACGGCATGGCGTAGTGAAAATCGAGTTTTTATTATGAAGTAAATATTAAAATACAAAAATAAACAACAATTAATACGCGTCTATAACAATAAATAACAATAATTATATAAACGGGAAATAACAAGTCTCTAGTACAATGTTTACCTGAAAGTCGAAAATCAATTTTCAACGTCCTGAGTTATCGATCTTTTTTTTTTTCAGTCTTTAAAATTTTAAATAATTATTCTATAACCTTTTCTATCTCTAATGTAACTCTTTTTTCGTCTGTTCGGGAAAAATGTGTTTCTCAAAATGGTCGTAAAATAAAAGAAGATCGGTCTGTCCGTGAAGCGCAGCCTGTCGTGCTACTCGTAAAGCAGAAATAATCCCTATCCTACATGAACTCTAGGGAGTTTGCATTTATATGACAAGATTGTTGTTGAAAATGATAACGTGAGTTGGCGTTCTGCATTCATATGCAAATGCGCTAGTTACAATAAATGGTAATTCGAGTAGATAGTTCTAGATATAATCGATGAATTTAATAGATAGGTTTAAGATATTTTCTTTTTTTTAATCTCTAGTCCATCTGTAGTAAAAAAGTGCAATAAAGGTTTTTCGGCCCGGAACGGTGTGATAGAATTACCCAAAGAATAAAATAATAGTTATTGTGATCCTTCCTCTGAATACATATAATACAGGTGTACCTACCTCTGAATACATATAATACAGGTATACCTACCTCTGAATACAAATAATATAGGTGTATTACAATTGTTGTTTTAATTCAATACTTGTTAATTTTAATACAACGTGTATACATGGCGCGACCGAATAATATGTCGTAGGAAGTGATTTGCTGTGAAAAATTAAGAAGAAAATATAAAGTATAATTTCCTCGGGCGAGGCTTAGTTTTCGGCGAGATTCAGTTTGAAAATTGTGTATAAAATGTACATAAAATGTAAAAGTGACTGATATATTTACCAACGCTCAGCCTAAACGGCTGTACGCAGAATCGTGAAGTATGGATAGTTACTACTTTTTATGGGGTGGTCGTGGGGCGTGAAACGAAGGGAGTGGCACTGTTCGAGAGTTAGCCATATTTGATGAATTGCTGAAATTGAAGCTGTGAAACTCAGCGTATGGATTTCTAATCAAAAATAAACAAACGCTTGTTTGAGCGTTTTTTGAAATTCAATGTATAAACGGTGTTCGAACAGAGGCTAATAAACGTAAATTGTTATAAAAGCTGTGCGAGCGAAGCCGCGAGCGGCCAGTTGGTGTTAATACAAACTTAGGTTATTTTTCGTCCTTTTAATTTTCTTAATGAAAATATATTTATATTTGTTGCTCTGTGTATTTATATTTATTCATCTATGTAATTGAAAACACTTTGTTTCTTTCACGAGTACACGTTTGATATAATTAAGCTGATATAATTAGAACGACTTAATCTTCTGAATGATTTAATACTTATTCGAAATAATTGCGAATATTAAATTAGCAGAAATCGAACATGAAACAAGTATCTGCCGCGTCACCATTTTTATACTCGTGTCGATGAAAATTACTACGCTCGATTAAACTTAGTTTTTCCATTTCAGTTCCTTTTAATGGATTGGCTGATCAATACAAGTTGCCATGTTTGATGTTGTACCGTTTCATCTTAAACGTAACTACGAATCGCGTACCTAGTATCGCGCAAAATATATCGTTATTTACAGTACGCTTTGTTCGATGCACGAACGTCAAACAAAAGCGTAGTTCGAAAATTTCATTATTTCCTTTCGTCACCTGACCACGCATCTATCGTGCGTTTTATATTGTTCACTAAATCGTTCAAATATTTGCCACCAAGTACAGTTCGAATCCCATTGTTCTCTTTCCTTTGTTTCTCTTTATTTCCATTATCGCATTTTATTTCGATAACACTTTGCAGTTTAATCGCAGACTCGAAAGTGCGCAATCGAATTAATTCGAATTTCTGAAACGTTAAATTCGAAGTTTTGGTAACCTCAAGTGCGTTTTAATGCATTTTCAAGCACGGAATCGCGTAACAATCGTGAAGATGACCGAGCAATTAAAACAATTTGAAGAAAAATTTCAATGGTAAGTTCAATTATTCCAAAATATGGGAATGAAACGGCAAAGATTTAGTTCGTACAGCTGTTGCTATGTGCCGGTGCATTGGCGAAACTGGGATTCTCTAACGAAGCCCAAAGGTTATTTTTCCTCCCAAATTCTCGTCATCCCAGTGAATCACATCGGTCGTGACACAGATGCTGGTCGAATGTCGATCGTCGAAGAGAGATTTGCAAGACCAACGCGTATTACCTTTTGCGAAACGCTGCTTTCTTATTTTTCTATTTCGAATCGGCATCGTTATGCAACGGGATCGGATTCTGTTTTGAAATCCTTTGTAACTTTTTCCGTTCGAACGAAACACGGAAACCAGGCCTCCTTCGTGGTTTTCCAAACCGACAAAGCTGACCTACTCTCTTTTCTGATTCTACTTGTAACTCGTGTCTAGCGCATTCTCGTCGATTGTAAGTAGAAACGTGTCGCGTGACGGAATTCATTTAATGTTGAACATTAGTTCGAAAAAATTGTACTCGATGTATCGATCTTGAGTAAACAGATCTCCTCGTGTATTTGTTGTTACCAGCAAAAAATGTGGAGTGTGGTAACTAATTTTTAAGAACTAGATATATCAAGTAATGGAATAAAATATTCTTAAATTGTCAATATATAGGGCATACAAGTGAATAAGTGATCTAAAAAATTCATCGACCTGTTTTACCTCTTTGCATTTGGCAAATCTGATTGTTGTTTGTCCGTTCGTGTGTAGGGTAAATAAAGGAGCAGCAAATTAATTATTAAGAGGGTACAACAATTTGCGTATTCTGTTGGGTGTATGGTACAATTTCTAAAATATTCCAGCTTAATAACATTTGAAGTATAACGTAGAAAAATGATAAAACAAAAGGTAGTTTACTTACAAACACAAACATGTTAACACCAGTATCACTTATATTAATAACGTTTGTTTTAATATCGTTGCTCGCTGTCTTCTATATACATACACAGGGTGTCTTAGCATTGATAGTACAATCGGCAACGAGGCGACTTTACGTGAAAAAGCAGATCAAAGATATGAAATAAGATCTTCTCATATGACGTTTCAAGCAAACAATAAGAAAATGCTCTTATCGCGCAATACATAAATCCGCTCTCACAGTTCCCTTATTTTCGCGAAATCAAGAGCAACTTTTCCACATTCTTACAAACCACTCCCAATCTGCATAGGCAGCCAGCCAGCCACTTCGCCCTCCATCGATTAATCGTTGCTCTCTTTCTCGCGGCTGCCTCATCCCATCGAAACTCTCTCCATCCAATAAAGACCAGCTTCCAAACTTACACGTTTTTTGCTCGAGTTCCACGGCTCCGTTATTCGTTACGTAACGAGAGCACAAGGAGAAAAGAATCGACGAAAAGAGAAGAAAAAAAGGAACAGGTGGAACTAAAATGGAAGAAGGAAGGTATCCTATACGGGGGATCGATAGAACTCTGGAACGCGTTAAAAATTTATACCAGAGCATGAAGAGAGAGAGGGAGAGAGAGAGGAGAGGGAAAGGGGGGAAAAAAATACCGGAGAAGGATGGTTGGGAAAAAACACAAACAATTCGGTGGCCGAGCAATCAGCATACAGTTAAACGGGAGTGGCGGCGGTGATTTGAATGCGTGGTGGATTCGAGGTCTCGACGCTTTCGCCGATTTCCAGGGAACAATTTGCTCGACAAACAGCCGAGCGAACCACGAAATCAGCAGTGATTAAAATTAGTCGACGAAACGGCCGTTTCGGTCGTCCCTCGTTTCCGTTTTCGCCGCGATTTGGCGTCCGCGAAACACCATCCGCAAACCACAAATTGCGTCCGAGTTTTAGTTTTGTAAATGCACGCTCTCACGATTTTCCAGCTATTCTTCCTCGTGGGAGGGAGCTTGTCCTCTGCGTTTGGTTCGCGGAATTTCCAGTTTTATGTTCTTACGACGATTTTGGTGGTTTGAGATCAAGCGGTTTTTGAGAATTTTCTTTTCTTTTTTTTTTTGGAGAGTTTTGTTAATCGATCGATCGAAAAATACTCTCACGTGGACCGTATAGAAGTTGAGAACTGATCGATCGTAATAAAAGCGATGATTTGTTATCTGGAAAATGAACGTGTCCATAGATGTCAGGTTGATACTAAAATTAAGAATTTTTCAGCAACCAGAGTTGATCGATTTGGCTCACGAATGAGTCTTATGCGTTTTGGAAGTTCTGATGATTTAATTCATGGTGAATTAAAAATTATATTTCATGTTACAACGTTTTATGGATATTATGGGTTCTATGATCTTCATTCTTTAGTTTGTTTCCGATAAAATTAAAACGAAATTCGATTAAGAGATAACTTTCGTTCTATCCTGTATTTGCGAATACGAAATGGAGTTTTAATGATAAAGTATGTTCAAATTGTTCTCAAATTCGTACTAGGATATACGAGTATCGTAATTTTGCAAAGTAAATTTGCCGAATGTTTTAGAATAAGGAAATTGAGCAGAGTATTTGGGCATTAAAAATGGAACGTATGAAACGAATAGAGTAGATAAAGTTTAAGGAGTGAAAAAGTCTCTAGAACGTAAGGAAAATTAAAATCTAAATGCAGATCCACGCATTAATTATTTTTAAAATATGGAATTAACTCTCTGGAATATTTCGAGGCTGTTGGCTTCACTCGCAATTTATTTCATAAAATTTCTGAAAGCTTTGGTTATAATACGCAAGAAGTATAATTACTCTTCTGTCATGAATATGGAAATAATGAATCTACTAATATATAATTACAAAGTAACGATATGGCTTGTTTTATTGTTTTCTAATGGGATTTTATCAGTAATCATTATCGGATTCACGAGCGGAAGTTTATAAATGATTACGATTTCTGTTGAGATGATTAAATCGGCCAATTTTCCAATTAGTACTGTGCTCGTTTAATATTATAATATTTCTGAATACTTTTTCGAAGAGTTTACGATCCGATTGTAGGGATTTTAATTAATTTATTTCTATATATCATTTATTGAATAATTTCATTTTGTCAAGGAGAATATCATATCGATATTATCAATTATTATGTTCAAATATATATAATGCTTTGTTATAATTAAAGTAATATTTGTATTAAAATAAGGATATGTAATACGAAATAACGAACAATATCCCACCTGGTCGTTGATTAATTAAACAACATAAAGAGAAAAAAAACCGTTCATATCTCCGCTCGAAACTATAATTTATTCACGTTTTAAATAATTAAAATAAGACGTTTTTAATTCAAAATCTAACCATTTTATAATATACATGTAGTATTTTAATGGGTCTTAGAGGAAAGGAGAAGTAATGATGTTTGGATTTAATATATAATATTCGAAGCAAAGAAATGATTACAATGCTGTTCTACGTTCTATTCTCGCAGGCGGCTTTCGACTTCCCAATTCAAGCTCTGCCCACTCTGCACACTCTACACACTCTGCACTTTTCCCGTTCTTCGGAACAGGTATCCCGAAACCCCTGTGGTCAAAGTCACGCGGCCTTTTCACGAAAACTGTCCACTTAAAAGACCCAACGCTACATTGATGCTGAATGGTACTTTGTTCACAGTTCGGCCGATACCTTAGGCCTTTTGGCCCCGATACTATATACATTTTCGATTTCCAAATAATATTATTCATCTATATCATTTTCCCGTTATTAATTATTATCGTAGTTCTTTTACATCTCATAACCTTTTGTTATACCCAAAAAGATCTTGCAAATTTTAACTTTCGTGATGTTTTCAAGTTCAAACGACATCGTGCGAAAATTTTCAATTAACGTGCTATCCCATTATTAATCGGACCAAATTCGAGGTTCCTATATCAATTCCCCCGAAATTCATCCACAGTCGATTACGTTTATGTTTCACTCTTGTAACGCATGCAGCGTCGCCAATAAAACCAGTGGAACGGATGCTCGAACAAGTGTATCTTATTTTACGATCACCGGCCCAGTGATCGTTATCCGAAAACGAGCGGTGATTTTCGACGAGGATAATAATAGCTCGGCACCCATGACCTGCTAATGAGCTTCCCGATATAGTCATTATCGATGACAATAACGCTATCATAGTATTTTCATCCGTGGATATCTCGGTTTAGGTAAATAAAGAGAAAGCTGCGTTTAAAACGCTGTACGCTTTTCGTTTCATTGAATTTTCCAGCTCCATCTTCGAAATTATCATCGTCTCGTTTGCAATTTTTCCAGTGTTCCTTTCTCGTCGAAATAATAGTAATTGAAAAGCTTCGTAATTACGTTCAACACTATAATTTATCGGAGGGATATCAAATAATTTTGGATAACGTTATCGCAGAGAACGTTATCGGAATTATAATTAGAGAAAAGGAAGTTGATATCGTCCAAAAGATTTATCACTTTCTACGATGACTTTGGAAATAAGATACGTTCTGGAATAATCATAGAAAAATAACATTTTTGTATGAGAAATATTTGGAATATTTCCTTGTTCGGTATTTTCTCGGAATCTGTATATGCGCGTATAAATACAAACAAATGTAAAGTACAAATTGCAAAACATCGGCTTGAAAAGTTATTAAAGCTCGAGGCAATTACAACTATCGAAAAGCGTTCTGTCTAGTATTCTACCACAGTTGAATTCCTTTGCCGCTTTAAATGAAAATCGCTAGGCACGATTTCACGATGCTACACATGCAGCAAATTAAAACGCGTGTACCAAATAGCTAACGATTTGTTTAAACGTCGAGAAGTGACCAT
Organism: Bombus terrestris; assembly: GCF_910591885.1. Taxonomy (NCBI): domain Eukaryota; kingdom Metazoa; phylum Arthropoda; class Insecta; order Hymenoptera; family Apidae; genus Bombus; species Bombus terrestris. The sequence goes on along the minus strand of NC_063277.1, from coordinate 16,879,602 downwards.
TTGCCTCGTTCAAAAGGTGCAACAAGTGCAATTATCCTCTCTCGCTTTCTCTTCGAACAAAATTTTCAGTTAAACGTATACTTTGTATTTAGACGACACCATAGCGGCTATTAAAATAACATTTCTTAATTATAAGGAATATTCATATTCAACATATTCGATAAAGTTCGATATATTTTCTCCGGATTTTAAACTAATTTATACTAATTATTTTATTTGCTTGCTAACTATTTGCTAATTAATAATCGGCAAGAGAATTAAATTTCTACGTTTTAATTTATTTCGTTCTCGTATCTTGCCGCTGTATCATTAATTATTCGTCGAGAAAGAAGAAGAGTAAGTTTAGGGTTAATAGAGGAGATGTCGATTAATCATTTCATTGAATATCGTCTAAACATGAATTTCTTCGCTTCGTTTTTACAAACGGAGTGGCTTTGCGTTGGATATTTCAGCATCGTTTGCCATATTGTATCACTGTTGCAAGAATTTTCAATATGAGCGACGAAGAATGATGAATTATCGAGAAGATCGATAAAAGTATTGATACCAATTCGCAACGATGCTACACCGTTTGATGTATCGTGTTTGATACAGTATACATTATGAAAGAAGACAATCGATGTCATTTGTCGCGAAGAAAAATCTAATCTTATGTCATTGAAAGTTTTTTAATGCCACTTGAGGAAGCTTTAAACAGGCAGAGTATTCAGAAATGTTTACTCATAGAATTGACTCTATACAATAGAGTCAATAAAATTTTAAGACAGGGTTGTATATAAATATTTAAACAATTTATCCCAATGATGGATAGAAGACAGTTTTGCTTATTAAAAAAAGTTAGAGCCTAAGAGAATTAACTAAACGAATGACACGTTTGAGAGTAAAAAAGACGATATTGAAGTAAAAATTTGTAATTTTCTATTTACGATATTACGATTCTTATTTCATCTTAAACGCAAATACTAATTTTTTGTTAAATTACATACTTCTATCGTGAGAATCGATTAATCTCGCAATTACCGTGTCAAGACATGGCAATATTCTCTTTTGTACTTCAAAATTACTCCGTGAAGCAGCTACGCAGGATGCACACCGCCGCATTGCATCCAATTTTTCCATCGGTTCAATGGGCGTCCCTTTTCGAAGCGTTAATGAGCTCGTCGCCGAGACTATCATCCCAACGAACGCGTCCTCGTGGCCGATAATACAAATCATCCAACAGCTACGTCTATCCCGTAGAACAATCTTCACGCATCGACCCGTTTTCCATTAACCCATTAAAGATCCTCCAGCGAAACAATTCGTACAAGTTGGAATATCGTACAAACGCAAAAAATATAAGGAAACATAGGAAAAACGTAGAAAGAGTAAATTAGATATTGTTTTATCGAAGTACGAAAAATGTATAAAATTAATAGAACCTGCATAGAAGAGTATCGTATAAATAAAAGAAGTAACCAAGTTTTCGCGATTTAAAGAAAAACAGTTTATTATAGCGTTAAAAATATAGTAGAATCTTAATTATCCGAATTAATCGCGCGTTAGCTTAACTTCACAGCAGAGAACATCATTTTTTCCCGATTTTATTCTTTATCTCATAAATAGCAAGTAGTTTCTTTATTTTATAGATATTAACATCGAGCAAACGAATAGAAACGCGATATTCTCTTTTATAAATATCGTTGCTCGTTGCCAGCTGTGAATTTTTCCATTGTAAATTTCCCAGAAACGAACTAAAAATCGGAGGCAAATGTTTCGAGGAGATATACGATAGAAAAAAATTATGTAACTTTTAAAAGGAAAAGCGACTCGCGGACCGCCCGTATATTTAAAAATATATCATCGCTTATTTATTTATCGATTTTTCAAGTAGTAATCTTTTTACAACCGTCTTCCTCCGACTGAAAGGGCGCGTCATCTCTTAAATAAACCAGTCTGTAACCACGTAGCAATCTCCTGTCACTTGTCTGATACGTTATTCAGCCCCCGTTGCCTAAAACTCGCTGGTCTGAAAGGCAAACTTGGTTACGAGTCGCAATCCTGCGCGCGTTTTATTTCCTTCCGACTCGCATCCCTCGTTCCATCCGTCCTTCTGCCATCCTCTCTCGACTTACCTGGTGCCCGTTGAAATAAAAGAGAAGCTTGCGGAAGATATTAAGAGCGGCATCGTGTAAGAAAAATGGACCTTTATGAATTTCTCTCGACCGAATTTCTCGACGCGGATGAATCTTCGCGACAGATCGCGCAAGAACGTCTCCTAGTTGCATCGCGCGACGTCTGTCCCGGATCTTGTGCCATGGTCTTTAAGAATAACTTTGCCGCTTGAATTTTTGCCACGAATCGAGGCGAAGAATAATGGCAATGTTGATGGGTTACAGCTTGCGAATCGGTGCTTCGTCATTTCTTGGTTAGTAATACTTTCAGTCGATGGATCTTAGTCGATCGTTGCGAATAAATGTTTCGTAGGTCGGTTTGGATTTTTACGAATCTCGTAGGAGTGATTTTCCTAATTATTCTTGGCTATTTAAATTGCAACTACGTAATATCATTATTGAAAAAAAAAAAAGAAAAAAATACACAAGTAGAAAATTCCTGCTCAAACTTCTTGGTGAACGTTTTAGCGAGATTAATTTACGGGGAAATATCGCAGCTACGTGAATCTGTTATTTCAAAAATGCACAACTTCTGCTTAAACAATTGTTGATGAAACTTTTGAACAAAGTATTACAGCTTTCTAAATGATATGTGAAACATCGATGAAAACAGTTTTTGACGAAACTTTTGCAGAGAAATATTTTTTGACAAAATATTGAAAGTAATTTTTTTTTCTAGTTTTCAATATATCGGAAGAAACACTTTTTTTCGTCCGTAACATCGAGGGCTATTTTTGCTATTTAAAATGGCAAACGATCGACAAAGAAAAATATTGGCCAAATATTTTTCAGAACACTATTCCGACTAGAAGTTTCATTAAAATTGTACGATACAATATCCTCTAACGTTCTTATTGACGTTGAAATCTATCAAATTTCAAAGTATCCTCCTTCGTTGTAAAACCTTCGACCGCTAAACTTGTCGCTAAAAATTTGTAATTCTCTGTACGAAATTTCAATCCTGATCGTATGTTTGTCCCTCCTCTTGGAAATGACCGTGCAACTAAGCAATGGCGCGACCGTTTGTAGGCGGCAGGCTTCTCGGCATCGTGTACCATCGTTCCGTCGATCGAACGACGTGGATTTTGCTTCGTTTGCAAGACGAAATGGACGCTCGACAGTTTCTAGCACAGCGGCTAGAACCAGCTTTGTTTATAGTAGACAAGCCAGTGAACTCGACCAATTTCGCGGCACAAAGGGATTCCCCGAATCGGCTGACGAGGGCCGTAGCTAGCTCACTTTGGAACGATGAGGATACGCCATCTTCTACCTTGAGGCGATGGTTGCTCTCGCTCCCTCTTCCTCTTTTACATATATCTCACATATACATGTATATCTCTTCGCTGTCCTGATTTGCATTTTCCAAGTTATCTTTACCAAACATATTCGCCAAGAGGCGGCAAACCACGATGGACAGCGTGAAGCTTGCTGTATCGAGGACTGTCGTGACAAAGTTCCTTCGACGAATCGTCTGTGAATTTGTGAAATTAGGAAGAAGCTCTTCAAAGAAATCGTTCTATTTCGACAGTAAATTACATCGTCACAAAAAGACGAATTTTCCTCCGACTCTTCTGTTTTCCTTTAAGTGGATGGAATTTGATTCGAGCTTGATTTGAATTTCAGGGTGCAGATCAGCGCGAATGGGGCAATTTCTCGAGTTAGAATGGTTTGAGAATATTGCTAGAAACTCTTCTGTTTATAAAACCATAAACTCGTCCTGATAATATCGAATCGACTCGGCATTGATATTTTTTAACGACGTGAAAAGCGGCGATGCGTGTACGAGAAATCAGGGCAACTTCGACGAATACACCTACCTATCACATTCTTCTCAGCTTTCTTCTTTTTCTTTTTATTATTTAACTTGTACTTTACAATTTGTCCAGCTGGACATTTGGTAAATTTTTCTAACTTAATTGATAAATAACATGTGGATGGCTACCCCCAGCAGGACAGCATTTTCGAGTTTGACTATTTTATTTCTTCAGTGAGGTCACTGGGGTTTCTCTTTAGTCTTCAATTTTTTTTAGTTTATTCATGGACTTTGTCCTTGGCCTCATCGCCCGTTTTCATTTTTCATTCTTCTTGACGAGAGATCGCGAATGCGTTAGGTTGTCCGGAAAGTTTCTTTCGTTTTATGAGGAAATAATAGACGCGCAACGTTTTTTTGGTTTATATTATTTTGTCTAATTACGTACGATCCATTTTGTTGTATTGAGATATTTCACAGACTTGGTTTCACGTTTGTATGAAGGTGCATTGTTGTAAAAATCATGTTTTCGAAAGAAAGACACTTTTTGGATAAACTAATATATCCGAACTTCGCGCAACGTTGGCTTTTCACCCACCAGCCTTTCCTTTTGCTTTTATGACGTTATTTAGAACTATTATATATTCTATATATCTCGAAAATTACGGTGTCTGAATATCGAGTGACCGTGGCATATGTACGCATTAATATAATTTGTTCAATTACCTGATGTGATTTCTCTATTTGATATATTTAATACTCGATATGAGTTTCGCCTTAATTTAATATTTTGAAATAACGAAGCAGAGGTGCAATTTAAAATAAAAAAACTGCTTTACCTCTTGGCAAGTTAATTGCAGCGTATCTACGCCCGTGGTAATTTAATTAACGTATTCAACGTGGAACACAAAAATAGATTATTCTCGTAAACACTTCTCTTAATATAATTTCATTAAAAGCAACATAGCATTCGAGTCACTTTGATCGTAATAAAAGGAAAGCGAGAACGAGTACTTTTAAACAGAAGATTCGTAGAAATTATTTTAACCATGCGTTTAGAAAAGAGACACGTAATAAGAATCGTGGTGAGATTTACAGAAAACTGTGCGTGTTTCCTCTGATAAAACGTCCCTTTTCGTTTAACCGTGATTTATTATCGAAACGAATGAATTTCGATGGTTCAAAGTTTTCACATCGGTATTCACCAACAGCTACAACGCGACTAATTAATTTCAACGATAGCACTAATTTGTCGGATAATTAATATTTGTATGATTCATGATCTTTCTGATATTTCGCGATCAATGGACGTTGATATTAAGAATTATACGTTGAGTAGAGTTAATGTAAAATATGCACGTGGAACACATATACTCCGTACTTTCCAAGATCTTCAGTATTGTTTTTGCAGGATATTCATCGTGCAAACGCTTAATTAATTTCTCTGGGAGATTGATTAATTAAATGACCAATTTCCATTGCGATATGTATTAATTATGGTGTTTTAATTTTTTCATAATGTATCATCGTTTATCCTCACTTTGGGTTAATTAAAGTTCTTCGCCAAACGTGAATATTTACTTTGAAATTTACCGACTAGATAGAATCGTTTAAACTATAATAATGCAGTAAAGTTATTAATATATACCGTTACAAAGGTAAAACAGAAATATGTACAGCCAATTAAAATATCGTATATTAATTAATTAACTTCATATTCGTATCGAAATATAATACTCCAATACATTGGAAGATTACAATTTTTACAGCCCGATCAAGTTTCCAACTCGAACTGCTTATCATTTTCCTACTCGCTTTTATCAATCTCTCTTTAACGCTAAAATACGGCTTTAATCAATTACAATCCCACGTAGGCTTCGACTTAATTGTTTCGTAAATATACATTCAACTCTCTCTTTCTAACATTTAATTTAATGCAATATTTCGTTGCGTTTCTTACACAATTTCAGCCTCAAACATTCTTCACCAAAAAAAAAAGAAAAAAAAAAGAGAGAAAAAGATCGCCATAATGTAATATTCCACAAAAGCCTGCTCCACGGTAGCAAGAAACCTAAGAAGTTACAAAAACCCATTCACTTCCAGTAGCGAAAGGGTAACGAGAAACAGACCGAGCAATCTTCGCAAAATCGAAGAAGCTGCTCTACGAGGAACGTAACCCCACAGTTTCCAGTAACATCTTCTAGGAGGTGCTGGCCATACAACGCGTTCAATCCCATCGGAATATCTTAAACATAGAGAAGCTCTTTCTTGCTCGTTTAACCGACGTAACTGCTACTCTCTCTCTCTCTCTCTCTCTGTTTCGACAGTTCGTTTCAGCGACGAAGAGAAGCGGCTGGTATTTGTTTCGCGAGATATCGGGCGAAGAGACGCGGTGATCGCGAAAAATGGAACCGGAAATAATTAAGCCAATGGTAACGAAGGCACTTTGCATAATTGCTGGTCAGGGAAAGTACAGTTTCTGCAGCGACGCTGATGGAGGAGATGGAGAATGCGAGTCGAAATTCGTTGCACCGCGTCGTGGTGAAATCTGTTGGTGAAAATACGTGCAAAAGCGTTCGACCGAGGGCTGAGTTATGAGTAGCGTGTGCCGGTGAAAAGAAAGTAGGAAGGGTAGAAGTGTGGTTTGGTCTCGGTGTTTGGAAATAGGGGGCGATGTTGAATCGGTTGGAAGATTCTTTCGTCGGAGTTTTGAAGATTCTACGGGGCTATTGTGCCGAAACGTGGTCGTGTACTAGACCGGAAGGCTCTTTTAGCTGCTTCTCGCGAAAGATTTGTTAAGCTGCTACGAAGTTACTTCTAAAGTAGAAATCGTTGAGACAGCGTGAAGTTGTCTTTCAAGTAAATAACGGGGTGTTTTGTAAATAAAGATAAATTTTTATCAAGTTATTTATTGAGAAAAAAAAGTATATGTAGTATCGTGGACGAAAGGCCTAAGAGATCCGGACGAACCATGAACAATGGGGCTAAGAGAAAGACGAATTAATAGTCAGTGTTAGTTGAGAAGTCAGAGAGTGCGAACTGCGTTGTCGAGAGAGTGTGGTCCGCGTGAGAGAGAGCGTTGGAACCGCGTTGACGAGAGTTGCAAATTAACTATTTAGTTGTCTTAATTATAGTACGTTGTTGTATTTAGTTCGCGTTAAACAACCATCGTTTCCTGTTTAACCAACACCTGTTTGATCCATTTCAAATAAACTCCACTTTAATAATTGTAGTAAGATCCTACATATATATATACATATCACACATGTTTCGAAGGTGTTACAGCCTTGTGTTAGAAGGAGGGATTTCAAAACTGTTAAACGAGGAAAAGATAAGAATGGAAAATTACAGAAATAATATTTGATCACCGTTTATACCGTAGATTCTACAAGATCATAATAGAATGGTACGATGTAATACCGCGTGGCTTGAAATTCCTAAGTTGACAATCTATACGTTGATATAGACCGGGCGAACAGAGTGATATAGTATCATAAAGGCGTGTATATGCTTTAGGCTGAATCTACATATCGATCCGTGGAGCATTGTACGATTGGAGATCGTGCATACTGTACTCTCTGAAGCATGGATTATTCTAGATGAGATTCGTATTGTTTTCTCTTCTATTGTGCTATAATTAATACATAGAGATTACTTATATGGTTTCGATATCTAAATTTTAAAAATAAATTATTCCAACGACTCACGGTACCGCAATGCTATTCTGTCGTTACAGAACAAGCGCGTTAATATCGTTACCCAAATTTTCAACAGATATTTCACGTTTCCCTCTCAAACTCTGATCCCCAATTTCAAAGCCACACCGTGTTTCAAATTCCGAAACAAGACGGAACAATCTCGCTCGGTCGATGACAACTATTTTTCCCCACGTGAATCCTCTGGCGTGTTCGATCGATGACATCTTTCTTTTTTTTTTTTTTTTTTAATCCTTTGTTCGCCATCTTTGCCATCCAGCAAAAAGAAACTAAGAAAACGACGAAACCAATGATTCGGTGAATAATCCGTATATTTCCTCGGAATGCGCGCGGGCAATCGAAAAATGCGGGTTGCAGGATGGAGAAACAAATAAAGAGAGCAGAGACTCGAAGAAAAAGAGAAAAAGGGAGAGGGAGAGAGAGTTTTCCCGTACGTGCATTAGCGAAAAATTGAAACCGACGATGTCAAAGGGAAAATAAAAGGAGAAGAAAAGGAAAAAGAAACGTTCGACGCGATATTAATAAAGTCGTCGCGTCGTCGTTTCTTTTTCTCCTCGATTCACGCGTTACTTTTTCATCGAGGGTTTGCTCGTTTTTCGATCGAGGATTGCAAGCTCTCAGCCAGCGAGCGCCAGCAGACACGCGATTCCACTACGTCTCCCGGAAGTCTTCCGGCGGAACTCATCGTCGTCGCGTCTCGCCAACGCCACTCTTTTCCGTGTTTTACGTACTTGCGATTCAGCACGGCTCGCCCCTTTCGCGTAATGAGCCTCGTTAAGGGAACGAGCATCGCGAAAGAACGGTTTAATCCCCGATATCCCCGAACCACGTTAGAAATCCTGTCGATTTTTTCTCATTTTTCCGAATCGACGACCATTCTCTTGGAATTTCCACGAGTTGGAAGAAATTCGAAGTTGTGTAAAACTGAAAACATTGTTTAGAGTTATCTTGTTCGAGCTCGTCATTTCTATAAGTCTGGTTGTCGCGAGTATCCTACAAAAGATGTTCATTGTTCTATTCGTTTTTGAGTGACAAATAAGTCTTTTCTTTAATCAACAGTAGATTTTCACGCAGGGCCACGAATAATTTAGATTTGGAAATTATCCAGTAATTTTGTTTCTCACCGAAGCGTATAATAAATTTCCATAAAAAACATTATACGAGTGATATATATGTATAACACTCTACGACAAGTTTTCGTTCCTTAATTTACATATTTCACGAATATTCGGACATTTTATTCTACGCGGTGATGCGGATTCGGCCAGGCGTGATAATGTATCTTTATTTGTTGGCTAAGCGTGAAATATTTCCATCTTAAATCTTTACGTCGCGTTAGATTCATTTCCCGGGAATGTTTTAAGTTCGCCGAATTCATGGCCACTCTCTGCTTCTGGAAACTTTATCGTCCGGAAATATAGTCTCCGGGTGAAAAGACAATCTCTGCCTCTCCACGTTTCGCTACTTTATCACGGTTAATAAAATTAAAATTCTACGTTATTTTTAATTTTCATGCTTCGACGATCCAGAATAAGTCGATGAATATTTACTAAATCTCGTACTTGCTTAAAATAAAGGAGTTTCCTCCGGAGATAATAATTTTCTATAAAGTAGAACAGTGTATGAATATATAAAAATGTATAAATCTGTACTCCGTAAGTACTTCTATAAGTTGATTCTGTACATTTATTTAATGTCCTAAGAATATTTTATTTTCCTGCTTAAATAATTCAAAATAAATTGACGAAGATCGATTAAATTCCGTGTTTCGTTAAATTAGAGCAACTTTGATAAACATAGATTCGTTAGAACGTTAACTCGATAGAGCGGAAAGTCAAAGGCACACGAAACGTAACTTTATGCGGTGTAAATAAAGAAAAATGGCACGAAGAACGTTTGACGTCTCTTCTTGTCTCTAATATTGAGCTGCGTGATTATTTTACATTTTTTTTTTTAGGCAAAATAACGTAGCAACTCTGAGGTAAATTCGCTGTAACTTTTTTACGTGTTGCAATTTGAACCGCGGTTGGTGAAAGTTGAAGCGTAAAAGGACGGGATAAGATTATACGGGCTCATAAAAGAATTTTAATTCGCGCTAACGGCCAGATTCATGCCGTACGAAGAAGCAGAACGAAGCTGTGATATCGACTCGGTGGAACGAAGAAGCACGATTCGGTTACAGTGTCTGTTAAAATTCAGATAAAGAATGGTCTGAGTTTCAGAATCTATTACTGGAAAGAATGATTCGGATTTAAAAATTAGGCAGAAGATAAAGAATTGTTCAGGTCACAGGATACGTCGAAGAAAAGAAAGGAAAATAATGGTTTCGATCGCAGATGATATTAGTAGAGAGACAAAAATAATTTAAACGAGCAAATACACTAGATAGAGAAATAAATAAGAAAAGGAAGAATCTAGACGATTTATAGTAGAGGAAAGAATTTGCGGTTGGATTTTATCTTTTCAGCCGTGTTAAATTATTAAAAATATAAATTTGCACAAACAGGAAATAAAAAATAGCAACTTAAAAACGGAAATTCTATTTTCGTTGAAATTAGCAACATTCTTTCTCTATCCATTCTCTGTCCGTTCCTTTTCTTGTCAAATAAAAATTCTCAACTCTTTCGCCAAATCATCCAACTAACTCCGCTTCGCTCGATGTCGATAGAAGTCAATAGAAGACAGACGAGAGTCCCTTCGAAATCAGTATGATGTAATAGAAAATGGACCGGTGATCGATTCGTTTGACCTAAAAGTGTCACTTGGAAATTACTTGTCAGTCTCTTGTCTCTTTTACGTTCTACTTTTTCCTATTAGAGAGAAACAGAGAGCAGACGTCCTCTTTCCTCGCCAGACGCTTGTAATTTTCTCCTCAAGTTCCACACTCCAACCACCAGTTTTTGCTCTCGTGCTTTGCATAATTCACGGTTACCCTGTTCGCGTATAAAAGTGGCGGCCATTGACAGCTGTGAAACGAAGAGGATGAAATATCGTTTTGGCCTCTTCCTGTTCAGGCAAAGCTTCGTTCCTTCCGGGATCACCGCCCTTCGAAGACAACTTGATCCAACGCGATTGCATTCCCTAGCTGCTCTCGTCACGCTGTTGCTCTATTTCTCGGTTATGCAAACGATGCCCACGAGAACTTGGATTGATGTCCTTCTCGCTGCCGTGATTTTGTTCCTTTTCTTTTTTTGTTTTTGTGACGATGGGCATGTACGTTGTTTTCATATAAATGGGATTAGATCAAAATTTAGATAAGTGCGTTATATAATTATTGAATTTACTAATAAAAGAATACGATCTAACGAAGAGTAAGCAATTTTTTTCTATAATTTGTTTCTTCGAATTTCGTTTCTCCTAGTTACAGGATATTCAAATATTCATGACATATTTCGGGAATATAATTTCTATTTCTTTTGATCCATCCTAAAAACGCTTTTCCCGTTATATCATATTTCAATCATATCCTTTTCGCCATTCTTTTTCCGTTTCGACCGTGTACTTCGTTTTTATATATCCAACAAATATTAATTACAGTCTCCGTTCCATCCAGCGCAGCGCCGGGCTATCTAATCCGCGAGGATTCACCAGATAAACTGTATCATTTTCCACTAGCCCGGCGAGAAATTAAAATCCCTAGAATCATATTTCCATCCTTAAAGCCTGCCTCTGTACATATAATAAGCCACGGCCGGTTTTATTTATCTTTAAGTCAGCATCCAGTAGAAACGATAACTATCGGAAAATGAGAAAAGATGATAAAGCTATATTACGTCCTGATAAAAAAATTCCCTATTATTCCTTCCTTGCTTATATTCGCTTATATTCTGTGCATCCGGTTTAATACCGAATCAATTACTCCAAGTTAATAACGAAAAATAAACTTCTCTATCTTTATGTTCGTTTCAAGCATCCAACATCTGTTACCATATTACAATACCAAGAAGCGTTCTCGAAATGGAGTTCTTTCGCTTTCGCTATTTTTTACTGTTAGCTCTACAAATAATATGAATCCCAATAACGATTATCACACATTCAGCTGCTCAGAAATACCATACTTCAATATATATATATATCGGGTTTTCGTTAGAAATTTTGCGCGCGTAATAATTAATAAGTTTAACAAAAGCCTTCCCCAAGTATTGGGGAAAGGCCCGATGTCCCTACATCTCCGACACATATATGTCGAGTTCTCATTAGAGTTAGGGGCGTTTAACGAATCTTCATTTGGATTAGCCATCGTTGTCGTGCAATGGAGATAATATTTACTGGCGTAAATATGGTTATTACAGAATTTGACAAATAACCGTGGTGATTAGACACTCGAGATGCTAATGCCAATGACTGCTCGTCAAGACGATGCGTAACTCTCCAAGGAGATCGCACGAAATAAAAGACTGATGAAACAACTCTCCTTACGATCGCGTTCGTTTGTTTTTCGCGATTTTCTCGAAAACAAAGCCTCAAACGACAAATTTTTATTCTACATTTTCGACCTCTTTTTTTGCGTAAAATCACCCCCTTTCCGCTTGTACCACCAGTTATCGACCACCCTGTATATACACACACACACACCATATAAACAAGTCTCACTGTAATTTCAAAAACTATGGGATGAAATATTAGAGAAGAATTACATGCACGAAATATTGGAAAAATACGGATCATCGTATACGCGTTACAGACAAGATATTCGAGAAAATTTCATGCAGAGCTCTTCAAAAGATAGAAGCAAGCGTTCCCTGGAGATTCCATTCTGTTTCATACCCATATCTCGATCGGTTCTCGAGATACGGTCGTTTAAATATAGCGTCGAAGGCGCGAGGCATAGTGAATGGCGACCGAAATTCCCGGAAACGCCGTGACCCACTTTTTTTCCTGGAAATGCGTACGTTGCGGGCGACGCGACGATAGTAAAAAGGCGCTGACTCAGCTGCTGTCACTGACCACCGCACTCGAGGTAGGTCGGTGAACGAACGTGCGAGAGAGAAAGAGAAACAGAGGAGAAAGGTGCGAGCGTGCGACAAGGACAGCGACAGCGAAAATTAACGTTCCCTTCGAACGACGATATCTCGAGAACGGTACATCGTATCGATGCGAGGTAAAAACGGTTTTGAAGAGGAGGATTTTTTGTCCCTAACGAGCTAAGAAGATGTACGATTTTGCTGCGGGTAAGTGTTTTATTTTTTCCACCAAGGTTTCAGCTACTTTAATTAGGTTTTGGAATCAGGTGCTGTTGATCGTGAAATATATCGACGAATCTGATTAAATTAGGTGATGGAACGAGATTATGGGCGTTATTTATAATTGTGTACGTCGATAATCGGATGGAAAATTTTATTTTCTAACGATTGAGATTTGACCGAGTATGATTCGTATTATAAAATTTCGCGTGTCTTCGACTGATTGTTAGAAAGGATTCTCCGATTGTTTTAGGTAGCGTGATGGTGTTATAGCAAGTAGTGAAATTCAAGTTTTAACGGTGGATATTATGCAAACGTCATAACGTACGCCTTTCGTTGCAAGAGTTCTTAGAAGTTGCACAAGATGTACAGGCATTGTATGAGAATCTTTGCAGGGTAGAATTTCGAGTTGAAAATGGCACGAATTTCGGAATTACAGAAACGAGAAACGAGGAGAGTGAGAAGATCCGAGCACCGTCCAGTTAATAGAATCGAAAGAACAATTGACTCGTAGTCCCTCCGAAAATTTCATGGAATATTTCAGTCGTGCGGAAAATGTAATTTTTCAAGCCGCCACGCATTGTCGAAAAATCTATGGTCGAATAACGCGTTCTGCAAATCCATCCTTTGTCTTCGCGTGTGGACGCGTGGCGTTCGTGAAAAGGTTGGAAAAAGCGAACAGGAACACGGCGATTAATTAATTAACGAACGTAGCCGTTGATTTCCGCTAAGCGTAGGGGATACAGGATCAATGCAATTAGACAGATTGCCGGCAGACTTGCGAGCTGATCAAATTTTAAGATCACCATCGCAATTTCATTAAACCAGGTTCGCGAATATCTAACAGGATTTAATATTTTTAGCACGAATGTAATAATAATGACTGCTGGAGATCGTTTCTCATTAATAGCGCAACTAACATCCTCTCTAGCTTTAGATGAGAAATTTACCTCATTTTTTGATATGTTTATCGCGATTAATTTTTTTCTGCCGATACAATTTTATAATTTTCATCATTTTTTAAAATTCTTTCAATTTTCTATTATTCTGCTTGTTTTAGTTATCGCTCTATGATATTTCACTTTGTTTTATAACTTTGTTTAGCGTTCATTACGCTTCTTTCTTTACGTTCTCTTCCTGTATTCGATTAATTGTTGCTTCAAATTAGTTAATTAATCGGTTAATTTTTAAAATTTTGCTTGCGTCGATTAATATTCAGGAAATTTCCAATTTTTTTTCAAAATAATTGTATCACCTTCTTTTTAATGATTTTAATAATTTTAATAATACAAATACACGAAAGTCCAGTACACATAGTATCTATTCTCTTCGTTCGATTCAATTTTGATAATTTCTGTTTGTAATTTCAATCTTGCTGCGGTGAAAGCAGAGAAAAAAATATTTTCGGAGGCTAAGTAAACAGTTATTGCATATTCCGTTGTTAATCAGTGAAGTATTATTGGAGGAGTTTGTTAAACCATAGTTTCTGGCTCTACTTCCTGCAAGTTTAATTCTTATTGTTCCAATCGTTAAAAAATAATATTTTACAACGATATATCGGTAATTAGTACGCGATAAATAACTAGATGCGTTATGAAAATAAAAGGAAAGAGTATTTAATAAACGCATGAATAGAAGGATATAAAATGCCATTCTTATACAGTAATTTTCTTCCCTTATTTAATGATTTCTTGAGCTAAAATCATTTGCGAATATTTGTATGGTGTACCAAAGATTGTTGTGCAATTATAGACGATTGCAAAATCGCCTATGCGAAAACAAGTGGAAAATGTAGAATGACAGTTATTGATATAAGACTTTGCTTTCGAGAAAATCAGTTAATTTACTTTCCAAGTACTCGCGTACCCGTGCGATCGAATTTCATGGTCCATTTTGTCGAAAACGAGGCCAGGCAAAATTTTTACAAATCCGAACGCACATATACGAATACCGTTTACTTCCACACACGTTCCTATGTCCTGTTTTAGTATTTTTCTGTAAAACAACGTCGAATAACAAAAATAACTACTTTAGCCAACGTTCATACCCCGCTGAATATACTCGTTTGGGAACTTCGCGCAGTGTTGGCTTTCCTTTTCATCCTTCCAATCTTTTTTACTTTTCTGAATGATCTCTCGATGATCGTATACATCGAGAAAACAATATATCTATAGTATTGCATATCGTTTTTTCATGCACGTACGAATAACTTAGCACGTGTTTTAAAATTGAAAGAAGTCGCGTTTCTCGACGCGCAGAGATTTTATGATAACGGACTAATATCAAAAATTGTTATTCTACATTTTCCACTTCCACTGTACGGGAAATCGCAGCCATTCGGCCTGTACCACCGAACAGAGCGCCTAAGCGCGGCGAAATTCGTTCGATAGATCGTCGTTACCTAGTTATCGTCGATTTTCTGGAAAAAAGCCTTGTATCAAAAATTCTCGTACCAATTCTCGTACCTCGCCGAGAAACGTAACAAAGGAGACAAAAATAATTTACATCCGCAAGACATAAAATTAGATCTGCATCGAACATTAAATGTTCACTACGAGCAGTAAAATTTTATTATTAAACACGACGAAAGTAATAAAAAATAATCGTGCTAGAGAATCGTAATACACGTTTACCCTATCTTTCCTCTTTCCACGCTCGAAACAATTTGAGAGCCATAGAACCTCGATCGTGGGATCGACCAGAAACATTGTAACAAATATTTTAATTCCCCAACCCGATTGAAAACGTTTTCCACGGTCGATACAAAAATGTCCTCGTAAATTCGGAACCGGCTCTCTCTCGGCGAAATTTCCGTTTAATGGAATTAAAAAGCCGCTCGATGCTGCTCGATCCCACAGTCGAAATCCAGACGATGTCGTGTTAAATAATGGCCAATTCTGCCCTTGTCGCATTTATTAATGTTTTTACGGATTCGAAATTCGGCCCCGATGTCTGCTGGAAAATCATACGGAAAACCGTTCAATTTTTCGCTTCGCAGAGAAGGAATTAATTGCTTTGAAAAATTATTCCGTACGTTATCTCAAAATCGCTGAAATATTCCAATCGAATGGCTATAAGATCTCTAAAAAAATTCCAAATTAACTTGCAATCGTTAACAAATTCTAAATTATTCTAAAAATTCTAAAAACGTCCAGATCAACTCAAGCTTCGTAAAAAAGTTTCTAAGAAACCAGCCTCTTTTACGCGATTCTGTACACTGCATCCCCGTTGTACCCTTAAACCCTCTATTCTACCCTTGCAAACTCGATCGAAAGATCAACATAAAGTCGTGCAAACCCTTCCAGAGCTTACCGGGTTGGTCCAGTAGCGCGATCGGCACTCTGACAAAACGTCCCCCGCCGGGCGAACAGCTAGTCCGAACTTTCTTCTGGCGGCGGGTACAGGGCCAGAATGATCGACGACAAAAGTACAAAGGCCACGGGGCGTAATTTATGTGTTTGTCCCGTGTAGTCGACCGACGCTATTCGTTCTCGTGTATCGCGCGCGTCATTGGCGATGATAAAGCCCCTTTCTCTGGCTTCGCTCGAGGTGAGCTTCGAGGACTGCCGCGGATGGGATAGGATTTTGTTAAATAGCTGCAACTACTATTTTTCATCATCCTGTCTTCGACGACATTGTTCCTGATGTTTCTCGTTGTTCGAGGTGGAAAGATATTTTCTAACGCCTGTATGTTGCGTGGGGTGGGTGTTAGTTTCAACCGGTTTCTCTGCTTTCTTTACGAAGCCGTTGATTAATGTTGTTACGAGTTTTCGAGGAGTCTGATCGACCTTTGCTTTTCTTCGAGTTACTGAATTTATTTGTTTAACTTTGAAACAACACAGAGAGGTATTGTATTATTTACTCATTTTTCTTCTAGATATCTCTAGGGGATGATCGATGTTGCTTTTCGATAATTTATATTATCATCGCGACCCTGTATCTTGGCTCCTACTTACCCACTGCAATACAGTCACCTGTACTTTTTGCTAAATTTCTAACGTACAAACAGCAAGAGTATTCAGTCACCGGGTGGAGTTTATTGGAAATAAATTTTATCTTAGCTATTCTAGGTAGAATTCAGTTTCATTAATTTTTATGGTTGGGGTAGGTATAGAGTTTGCCTGGTTCAAGGTATCGTAGATATATTTAGTACTGGAGGATTAAAAAATCATGCAAGTTCTATGACGGAAGAAGCTTTCGATGGAATGTCAGGGAGCAATTCCAATATCAATCGGAGGACAATATCGAAATTATAACGTATTTATAATTTCAGAATCGCGAGCAAACTGCAATTTTATCTCAAGGATACGAATATATCTGGACAGTTTTGCGTTGGAAATAAGAATTGTAGGTCCCATGGCGACCGGCCTGTTTCCCTTTTTCTCCAAATTGTAACTCGCTAGAATGATTCACGGCGATTACGCACGACACGGACTGCGCCCTCGTTGTAATCCATTAAAAGCACTTTAATAAATTGACAAATATATGAAATATCATACCGACGGTCCATTGTCAATGTCCTCTTTGCATACACGCCGTAGATACGGTTACAGAGCGGCAATCTCGAATTTCTTACAGATCGTATCTGCTTGAGCCAACGAGAGGGAAAGAAACGTGCTGCACCATCCTTGTTGATACAGTCGATGGAACGTGTTATTCTTTCAACGTTGGGGGAGTTTTTGATTAAATAATAGAAAACTCTGAGTCGAGCTGCTTGCGTTTCAAGAGTCACAGACTATCAAATTACGTTATCCGTTATCAAGATTGAATTGGATAATTTATTATTGATGCAACAGACAGTTTATGGGTGTATAATCAAATATCTGACGTATCTTTGGAATATTTAGCAGGTTAATATTTTAGCAGCCGATACGTCGAATTCTATTTTGCGAGCGTTTGAATATTTCCGTCGTTCTTATTCTATCGTTCTCTATCGGTATATTGTTCCGATGCTGAATTACTATAATTATTAAAAAGCTGTATACTCTTGGACGAAAGTTTATTCAGGATATTGTCAATTTTTCTCGAGTCGTGTTCGTTTTTCAACATCTCCTCGTAAATTTAACGGATTTATACGTTTGCACCTTCGGATATATTGGGTTGGCAACTAAATAATTGCGGGTTTTCTCATTAGATGGTAATGACAAAATCCGCAATCACTTAGTGGCCAACCCAATACATTGCGTATGTTGAAACAACTAATTGTCGCTAAAAGCTACGCTCTGCCAATGGTAAAATCCAGAATTATCGATTGCAACTATTCGAATCCTAATGTTGAGAACTCTATAACGCGATATCAAGTAAGCGCCAAATACGAACAATTCCTTCGAACCCATAGGAAAATACAGGTCGTTCAAATCGAAACCTCGCCGGTTTGAAAACGATGCGACGTTTTCCTAGCCCGAGGGTGTAAGCAGTTCTATAGAACCCCTCCGTTTCCTTCTCGACTGTGTTCTTCTTGCGGAGCGTGCAAAATCCGTTGGAAAACGCACGTATGCCCCGAGAATCCTGCGGCGCTGGGCGCAAGACGCGGCAACTGGAAGAAAGCGAATGAAAAAAAAAGCAGGATGGCCGCAACAGCGCTTTCTGATTATTAGCAGAACCCCGGCCTGTGTACCTTCGTGATGGGGAGTCGAAATATAATTAAAGGTTCGGCGGTGGCCGGCCTAAGGGATGTTTTGGTTCCATTATAACGTGCGTCGTGGTCCCTCGAAGCCCGTGCCGGCTCTACAATCACGATTTGCCCTCTGGCCGGCTATAAATTTTCGACGCATGCATATTCACAGAAACGGAACACCTTGGGTCTCGTTCTTCCTCGTGTATCTTACCGTTTGTACTTATACAATGTATCTGATAATTGTAAAAAAACTTGTTAAATAATTCCTGCACTGCCACGGAACTCACGATATATAAATAGCTGATAAATAAACAATATTTGTATTTCTTTCGGCATTTCTCAAATATTCATAGTTTTCTCAAATATATTCATAGTTTTTCCTTACGTACATAGATATTGCGTTGTTTCGGATAGACGTAACTCTACGAGCGAATAATTTAAAATTAGCTTTCCATTACTTGGACGGATACTTCTCTAAAAACTTGTGCAACGTAACAGAATGCTATGTGGAGTCTTGCTTTTAAATTATTCGATTCCATACTTTTGACCAGTATTGTACGTGTGTTGCTTTTACTTTCTTCCTACCCTCTCTCCGTTCTTCTTTACACATCTCTTTGCTTGTTTCCGACTATCCGCTGTTCTCTGTTTTCTGTTCGTGAAATAATCATGGAATTATTACCCCACGGTCACGTCGAAACGCTGGCGTGCAGGGTGGCTCGATTTATGACAGCGTAGCTCAAAAGGTAGCTTTCTCTTCCACCCCCTCTTCCAGTATATGCATATATTTGTATCTGTGTTCGTTTTGCATATATTCGTATCTACGTGTCAATTATACGAGATTAATTCTCCTTTCAATGTTAATTTTTTCTCTTCTGCTTTGTGAGGGTAACGTTTGAGGGATGGCTGATAAAGGAGAAAGCTGGAAGCTGAGATTCCTTTTAGGAAGTTGCTTCGCAGGAACGATCGTGTTTAGATTTTAATTCAATACACGGAATGCATCAATAGAGTGTGTGTGAAAGTAATACTATAAAAGTAATTAACGAAATTTCCGTTTTTAGTATTGTACCGTTTACGGGTATCTGTCAACTAATATTTAATTTTTCATCAAATTTTGACTAACTATTTTTGTCGTTTTCCACGTGAACGTAAAGTAACTCTTTTTTGTTAATTTACGTCGACTGGTTTATTGACGCATTTCCCTATCAAACCACGTAGGTTTATTTTTTAAACCCACCGCTTAACGGCTGCTTTTATATGCCAAATGAAATTACTAACCACTATTATCAATAAACATGCGGCGAATATAATTTGCATCGGCGGATTAGAAGCGCGGCATGTGTTATTCTACATTCTCCAGGTAATAACCCGCATATCTATATTGTACCTATGTATGTACAATATGTATTGATGTTCTTCGATAAATATCATTAGTATTTATTCAACAAGCACGAATATGTCACACGATTATCGCGTAAGTTTAAAATCCGAAAAATGTTGCTTTTCCATCCGAGGAATTTTTATTAACAACGTAAATAGGTACAAACAGCGAAGACAGCACACTTCGATACAAAAAGGTTTATTCGCACAAAAAGATGTAAATATTAATTTCACTTGCTCGTTAAACGAGCCACGAGTCCGTGTCAAATGGACTCCACGAATCCACAGGTGGAAACGGTGAACTCCACCTTTTGAAAATTTTCTTTTCAAAACGTTCCAAAATCTCAGCTTGCAGCTTCGTCCTCTTAAGGTTCCTCGCTCGTCTAGCAGTTGCGATTTCCCTCTCGATTCGCCATCCAACCCCCGAAAGACAAACAAACAGGAGAAAACGAAAGTTCCAGGAAAGAATAAACGAACGTGTTCCCTGAACGCGGACTCCCGGTAATTAATTTCGCGGCAAGGGAGGAAAGGAAAGGAAAACGGGCCATTAAGGTGGCTCCCCGCGCGATACCAAGCGAATTGCCAGCAATTAACTTCTCCGTTAGTGCGGCCAGAGGGTCACTCCTTTTCTCTGTAGGCTCGGTGAACGCAAACGGCTCTAATCACAGCGTGGCCGGGGCCATTAGAATTTTTAGGTCATCGCCGGTGAGTCGCGTGCCTCTGAAAATATTATGCGCTGACCAACGAGGAAAGGCAAAGGGGTGCAAAAGGGAGAAAAGAAGAGGGTAAGACGCGTAGTAATAATAACGACGTAGAATAATTGCGTGCGTGCGTTGGATGCTTTTACGTACATGGCATCCTGCGTCCACCTCCCTTTTAAAGAGGGTGATCTGTGAATATGGTTGCTTGTTAGTGATTAATCGAGTATACCCTGCACGTGGGCGAAAGAATGCGAGGCTCGGAGAAAGTTTCGTGGGATTGATTCGTTCAGTGGTATCTGTTGAAGTGGGTCTCGCTTCAGGGAAAACTCTACATCTTCTCTAGTGTTTGCCACAACTCTTGGGGATGCTCTTTCCAGCGGCTTCTTTGGTTTCTGTTATAGTAAAGATCGCCGATTTACAGACAATGTGGGCGATAAAGCGCAAATTTCGAAAAGTCGAAAGGATCGGAAAACTTCGATAGGCCTAACGGCCATCAATATATTTCGGCACCGCAGCCGTTGATCGTCACTTAGCCGCCGGAGAGTCAACAGTTGTTAATCGAGAGTTGTTATATTACGGTACTGCATTAAGTTCAAGTTAAATAATCTATCATCTATCAATACATTATCACATAGAATAGAAACCACTGGCAATCCTAATTTCCAACATTTCTGAATAAAGAATTTCTATAATACATCCAGCGTTTGCTCTTTCTATTCCAAGATATAAAACCTCAGTGGTATTTGTTGAAGTAACTACTTCAAGAAAATCTCTACATCTTTATTCATGTATATTCGTGACCTAGAGACTGCTATTATGCAGAAATATTCTGAATAAGGAGCGGTGCATATTATTGTACCCTTGAATGTACATTATGTTTTGCGTTGCAAGGTCTAGCAGCAAAGGAACTAACAAACAGATTTTTATTTACGTTCCCTGTAGCTTCTAGCCAAAGTTATAAAGTTAACTTTTTCGATAATGTTATTTTGCTATAAACATACGAACGTGCTCCCAATCATTCTATTTTTTAGTAACACTAAGAGAGTAAGGATCCGAACCAGCATAAACTTATACTTATACCTTTAATTATTTCAATATACTTTTCTATTACAAATTCATTCACTCGTTCTTCAATCAACCTCGACAGGATTTATTTGCGTTCTTTTGTGTCGGGTCTGAAAGAAAACGATGTCAGTGTGATTCGAGGTTCGTAGCATCTGCGTGGTAAAAGTAGCTTTTGCGGAATTCCTCCACTTTAATTCACCTTCTTATCGATCCATTATATCTTTTCGTCGTTCTTATCAATTCATTCTTTTCTTGCGAAACACATGGCGATCGGAAACTTTCGACCCGCGATAGATGTAATGTATGGAACGTACGTATGAATGGAAAGGTGGAAGAAGGCAGGAAACGAGGAGCCAAGGGGGACCAGTTTGGACAAAGTTCTGACCCCTCCTAATCACGATAGGGGGTCGTTACATCGAGTGGTAATGCGATTCACGTGCGTTAATGAGGTCTATGGCGCGATTGTGTAGGGCGAACTGATTCGTTTTGGAAGAACGATGATTAATGCTGTACCGGTGGTAGAGAGGCGGTTGTCATCCGATTATTTCGACGCGTGCTTCCATTTGAGTGGAAGAAGGATGTTTCTGCGGATATTTGCGATACTCTGGACGAGCTCTTTTAGGGTGTTTAATGGTTTATTAACTGAACATCACAGCCCTATAGGGTTTGATCAATAGAGCGTTAATATTAATTTACATGAATCGAATACTTTGATTTATTACTTTCTCCTATGTACATTTTCTGTTTTTAATCCCACTACTTTACTTATCGTCGTAAAATTGTACCGTTAAATATAATCGTAACAATTTTTACTAACAATAAGTTACAAATGGAATAATATAACTGAGTGTAAAAGAAATCTAAACGTATAATTTCATTGTAAAATTGCAAAATACAACGATCCGTAATAATTCGAAGAAAAATAATTGGCAAATCCGTAGATCTTACTCGATTTACGTTTAAGCGCGCACGTTTGAGCATTCAGACAATCGTCAATCCTTGGAATATTTATTACACAGGCTGTTATAACGCTTGCAACTGAAGTCGGAATTCGCAAGTATTCAAATATCCAACGAATTATATCGAGCTTCGAAAGTTTCAAGTTTCTCGGTCCGACACACGAAGCCTGTCTACTACTATCTGTGAGCATTTCTGAACTTGCCAGACTACCGAGCAGTCGTTTAATTATACGAACTTTCATCTTTTACGTCTCGATGAAGAACGAAACGTACTTTGGAAATTTCTACAAATCGTTCGCATGATTCGTACGTGGTTGATCATGGAATTACATTATCCGATGCAAACGCAGTATCGATTATTTTAAGCAATCGTGAAATCAAGAATTCCTAGTAGCCCGTTGATCGTAATTTTCACGAGTTAATCAAGCGAACGTATTGGCGCGAAACTACGTGGTCTTAATGAACAAAATGAGAAAGATTTTTTGATAGCATCGCGTGTACCAATTCTTTACATTTAACGTTTAAATCTACTTGCGATATCATAACATTTATGATATTTAAATCTACGTTGCGATACTTGAACTGACATCGAAACGAAATTTCAATTTAGAGAAATTCTAATTCGTAAATTCTAATTACTCTTAGCCAAGTAATCGATATATAAGGGAGAAAATCGTTATTCGATCGTCCAGCAACTTCTGGTTTTCACGCACACCACTTTCGAGGAGGCTCGTCGTAATCGAGCACAGTTTTGATTTACGTGTATTAATAAACGTTTACGCGTGGTCGATGGCGCGGCCCCTTTGGCACAAAGAGGCGGATAAATCGAGAAACAGGGGGTCGATGTCCCGTCACGAGGGTTGTGTGTGGTGTCCCGACGCCGATGCAAAGACGGATGGAACGATCAAATTGAATTCCAGTCAGACACCCGTCGCGGTCCTTTCGCTTCTCTACTCGACGCGCTTGCGAGATTCACCTGCTCGATCGAGATACAATCTGTATACGTTCCACTGGCGAAAGTTTCCTGCTCTTCGACCAGTATCGATAGAATTAGCAGGATTTCTGCTGACCTCAATTCGTATTTCCGTATCTTTAAAGCTTTCGAAAGCCTATCGTCCCTTACGGAAAGAAATTCTTTACCTTCTTTCTTTTAGAAAGAAAATTTCACCGTTTACAATACCGCACACGCAGCGGCATAAAATTAAATTGTCACAAAGTGAAAGTAGAACGCTGAATTGAGTTATCCACGTCCGGGCGAATTACCGGTACGCTTTTTACGAGCTTTGGCTCGCGTGCGTTTCTTCGAGTACGAGATGTCTATCTTCCATCCAGTGGCGATAAGCGGCCGTGCAAACATCCCTTAAAGCCGCTCGCTAATAGCCTGCAACCGAACGAATCCCTTCGTAACGAACGATAAAAGAAAACCGGAGCTCTCGCCCTATCGTTTATGTACATTTTTACGGACTCGCGTAAATTCCACGGACGACAAGCGTGAAGAAGTTGGACGAGTGGCGCAGGAGAAACCAAGCGCTAGTCGTAATTCAGCGTTGCACGATCCGCGGAAGTGGAGGTCGTACATCGACCCGGAGATGTCCTTTTAAGATTTTACAAGATTCGGATAAACGAGCTGCGATGGATGAATTTTGTATAACAGCGAATAATAGATTGAAGGGACGTGTTTTCTCGATTTATGGGACAGCGATGGCCGGAAACAAACAATTGTAAATCGCGTCCAGTAGACGTAACTATCAATATCGATTAATATTATACAATAGATGGTAATTTTGCGAATTTTCAGCGCCGCTCCGCAGCCGAAATTTCTCTCTCGATAATAATCCGTAACAGGAACGTAACGTGGCCGTCTGGTCGGACGTAATATGACGTATTCAAATGGAACGTAATATCCATGGTGACACGCGTGTCGCGTGTCCAGGCGTCGATCGCGCTCGACGCGCGATGCATCTGCATCGATCAGCGTGTCAGAGTAAATTGAAAGGACCTTTGCAACGAAATTCTCTCCGCGACAGTTTTTTGCAGACCAAAAGAATTATACGATAAAATAATCGTGCAGTTATTATCCAACGATCGCGTCATTTATAATCCTTCGTTCTCTGCCAATTTAATCAGTTCGTTCGTTTCAATTCGGAACATTGATTAATACGATCAACAATAAAATAACGAAAATTAAGAGGCCGTGTCATCGGTGATTTATTCGCAAAAGCGACGATACGATATCCAACACCTCTTGGTCGTCACGTCGCTGAAAATTCGACAAGAATGGTGCGAAGACGTACACGATTTACGCGCTTGTATCGTACCCGATGGCACGGATTTCGCCTAGAAGAAACATCGAGCAGGCGCGTCTTGCTAACGGGACGACGATGGCGTTCCTTTTTCGTTGTCGTCGGTGGCTCGAAATAAATCGACGATAAATCAACGTGGTCATCCCCACCGGTGGTTCGCTTGGCGGAAGGAAGTAGCGTCGCGCCAAACCATGCCAGACGAAACTGAATAAAACCCGTAGCAGCAAGGCTTCTCGCAACTCGTAGACTTCCGTTTTAGACGCCTTGTCGAGTCGATAAAACCTGCTCCCGCCGATTTATCTTTATCCGCCTTCCGTTAAAACGTGTAGCTCGTGACCAGATTCCCGCGGATAAATGATACCGAATCACGATTTTTCTATCCCCGGATTCCTTCGGTTTTTCGACAGAAATATGCCGAAAGATGAATTAGTTTCAAGAATATTTCTAGGATTCGTGATCGTTACGAGGGTTGATGACGGATAATTTGGTAAGAGCGTGGTAAAATTTGAAAGTTTTGGCGAAACGTGCAAAATGATTTGAAACTGCAAGTGAATTATTCTTTCAGTGAGATTATAAAGAGCCTTTTGTTTCTTTCATGTTAGGTGTCAGTTGTGCGTGAATGTTTAAAATAGAGATAATGATTATAATTTCATAATTTGTTAATATTTAATGTTTCCTGTTTAACTGCAGGATTTAATGTTAAATGATACTACTCTTTGAATATTATATAACATCTGCCTGTTCTTCCTGCGTTGAATTTTGATCGTTCATGTATATTAAAATTTTGTAATTAAATGCTATAGAATGTTTTTACTAGACGAATGTTAAATATAGTGGTAGCGTTTAATATCTAATATTTACTATTCAGTTAAACCATTTCATATTATACAAGAATATTATTTAACATTCTATCTTTCTTACATTACAACACGATAAATTAAGCAGACGAAAGGAGAGAATAATAAAAGAAATTATTGTTGTGCTCTATTGTTACAAAAAACATATTTTTATACGTATGTCCGTTTCATTTTCGTTGAATTATTTTTATATAATCCTACGATACAACGTGCTTCTAATACGAATCTAACAATGTATTAAAATATACCTATGATCTATGTTAAATAAACCGTTACTTTGAGAACGTTTCTAGCTCGGCTAGAGATTAGCATCTCCTTCTTAAAACATGAATCCACCTCAATTTCATTCTGCATCTTCTTGATAGTCAATTTCCCCTAAAAAATTCAACCCTGTACTAATTACTTACAAAATGCCAAGCCAAAGTCTCGGATAATCCCGCGCCATAGCACACAATTCAGCCTAATCTTTTAACTTAACGCTTTCCGCAAGAACAAGAGCAACGGTAGCAACCAGAAAGGCTGCTGCACTCCGTAAATCTTCGCAGCGTTGCGCAGGATATATCTTCCCGGCGAAATTCCCGGAGAGAACGGGTCACGGTGCGGAAATTTAGTAAGCAGAAGATCAAACAAGAGGTCCAACGTTGTTTCCTTTTTCCGCTCGTTACTTACGATGTGACGGATAAAACACGCTAACGCTATCTCAGACACTTACATACACAAACTGGTAAGGATTAATAGCGAATGTGACGGAGGATCGAGTGAATCAGTACGGTTAATCGATCAAGCAAGTCAATTTCAATGATTTTTACATCCAACGATGGAAGCTTCCATTTAGCGATATTTTACGTTCGTGCAATTTGTTTTTTCGTAATTATTTATAGACCGTAAATTTGTACGCGCGAGAAATTTGGAGACGCACACAATACGTATAGTATGCAAAAGTACATAAAATATCCGAAATAGAGTGTCTATTATAATATTTTGATGAAACTGTCTATTTAGATGGCATTTCTTTAGTTACGTCTATGACAATATGCAAATGTATAAAAATCCACAGTCGAATTATTTAACGCGATCTAACCAACTACATATTTTTTGTCATTATCTACAAGTTCTTCTGCAGATTTCGAGAGTTCTGGAATTCGTTGTTTTCAACGCAACAAACTATTACCCTAGACATTTTTGCAGTTCGACGTTGTTACGGATGACAACTATGTTTGAAGCATTTTGAAGGGAACAAAAGGGAACAAAATCGTGTGAAATTTTTGTCGTATGTTTCTCGTATTTATGCTGAAAATTGTTTAATATTTTACGCAACTTTTTGCAAGGTAAAAGGCGCTTCTTTGATACGATTGTAATATCTTAAAAAAGGGGTGAATAAAAAATGTAGAGGAATTTTTTTCTATCAATAGCTATCAGATTCTTTGGTCACAAGTTTCTAACAATGATAAATTTCTTCAATAAAAACCTACGTATGAAGCTTTTTGACAAAAAAGTTATCGCACAGACCATTCACCACGATAAATTCTTAGTAAATAAAACTGTATCCATGGCATTTAAAATCTTGTAATATTGTTATAACGATACGTACAATAGAGTTTAATAATATTATATTCATCATTATATAGCTGTCTAGTGAATGCATGCTCGTTTCTTTTTAAAAAGGGGTAAAAATTTGTAGAGACGTCAATTAATGCGCAATTGTTTCCCGCTTGAAATCGAAACGATCCTCGAGTGGAACAATGAATGAAAGTTCGAATGAGAGAATAGAATATATCTGAATGCACCGAAAATGTCAATAAGAATTCAGAACGAGTCGCAGAAAAACAAAGAAAAAAAAAAAAATGGTGATGTGGTTTGCGTTTTTGTTAAAAGAATCGCTTTAGGTCGATAAATAATTTCGCGTCACTGTATTGCAAGAATTACGAAGTTTTTTTTCGAAAGATAAGCGGTATTAAGTATAAAAAAACGTATAATACGATCTTCAACTTCTTATCTAACCTTATCTTCCACTTCTTATCTTCAACCCCTTATCTTTGAACGTGATACGTTACATCGTGTCCTATCGAATTACTGTAATACCCAAAGTACCATATTACAGCCTTCTGAAAATTATGCATCTACAGTGAGATAAAATCTTCCCTTGCTAAATATTCCTCACGATCGAATGAAACATATCGTACGTTTCGATATTCTTATATCGAGTTTATTAGGTTGGCCGAAAAGTTTCTTACGTTTTATAAGGAAGTAATAGACGCGTAATAATAGAAATATAATAGAAATGGATCATACTTAATTCAATAAAATAATATAAAAGAAAAATTGTTGTTCGTCTATTATCACCTTATGAAGCGAAAGGAACTTTTCGGACAACCTAATTAGAATTAAACATTTTAAATATGTACATAGTGAAATACCAGAACAGATGATAAGGTTTAAAAAATTAGGATTAAAAAATTAAAAGGCGAAATGTTTTGAATTTTTGCCAATATATTTAATGAATCGCGTACAAGTCAAACAAGTACCGGTTTCACAGTTACCAGAGAATCCATCCCCAGGAGACGATACAAAACGCCACAAACCCT
This sequence comes from Bombus terrestris, assembly GCF_910591885.1. NCBI lineage: Eukaryota > Metazoa > Arthropoda > Insecta > Hymenoptera > Apidae > Bombus > Bombus terrestris. Next base: position 16,851,336 of record NC_063277.1, on the reverse strand, counting down.
CGGCCATAGTTTCGCCATTGAGAAGGGGGAGAAGAAAGTGCGGGACATCGATCCCAGTCACGAAATGTCTCGGACGACTCGTTCAATCTCGATAATTTATTTACAATAGACCCCCGCCAGCCCTCGATTTCATCGAAACGGGGATTAAGCAACCCATTTGGCCTCCGAAAACCTGCCCCCACCCCTCCATCGAATCAAACAAACACATAAAGCAACGACGATCCTCCATAAGCCATTTTACGGATTCGTTAAGCCTTTCTCACCATATATTATGTAGGCTGGTTCTATCGTTCGAGGGATTATTATAAAATATACTGTATAAAGTATGCGTTGAAATAGTATTTAGATGATCTTAGGGACGAATGGAGGTAAGAAATCGTGGGAATTTTAATTTGTAAGAAATTTTACAGACTAAGAAATTTGCGTGACACGCGTCGAAGCAGATTTTTTAAAATTGAGTTTTCAATTTAATTAGAAGGATTAAATAGCGAGACGTTAGGGGTAGTTTGAAACGTAGATCTGAAATGTCTAGTTTGATGGTTTTTGTTCAAGTACTTCAGACATTCTAACGTTCCACGGTTACACGAAAATTTTCAAGACTCTGGAGGAAAGTTGGAGGCCTTTTAAATTCATTGGGATAGTTAACCAACTATTCGAGGATCTTAAGCGATTGCAATGCTTAAGAACTTTCGCAACTCTCGGGTTCTTGGTTTTTCTAATTCAAGGCCAGCAGATGATTTCAAGATCTCGGGGAGTTTTCGACATTCCTAAAAGTAATCGTACTCCTTTTAGCTTCCTCTCACGCAAAGGATTTCAACGATTAATTAGTCATCGATATTTAAAAACTTTCGCTAACCATTAACCCATTAAAAAGTACAAAACGCAAAAGATTAAATACGTTGAATTCTGTCAAATTTTACACCGTTCCAAATATTCAGCTCTCGACTAGCTCCCCTGCAAATGGAAGTTTCTGCATCTCGAACATCTCACATCTTCACCATCTAAACATACAAATTCCATCGATACCAAAATCAACGCGCAATTCCACCACTCTCAACGTTATACCGATACTCAAAGCCCAGACTAAAAAAAAAAAAGAAGTAGGAAGACAAAAGAAAAGATCAAACAAAAAGGAAAAACGAAACTCTACGATATCGTACAATTTCCACGAGTCCCATAAACAGAATGGAAACGTCGCGTGAACGTAGACGAACGGGATATCCCATGCAGCCAGATACAGAACTCGTTCTCACCGGTGTCGGTGCGTGGCAACGTTTTGGCAATTAACTGGCCAGATGCACCCCTGTCTGTGGACCGCGTATCGGTTACCAACCCTCAGCGGCCGAACGGCTATTTACACAAGAATAACGTGCTTTATGGGATTACGTCAAAATATCGACGTTAAGAATCACCGGCCACGATCACAATGAACGTAGAAATAGAGAAGAAAACCGTAGAGGGACCGATAACGGAGGGGAGGGTTTAGTATAGTGGAAAGGGTGCAGACGTACGATGGGGTCGAGGCAAACCCTCTCCGTAGCGAATGCAAAATCAACGGACCATTGTTGTTTCGTCTAGGGACACGCCATGATATTCTGCCTACCGGGTGCGCGTGCAGCCTCGCTTTCGCGCTGGTGGCGCGATTCGAGCGTGCTAATTGGAACGTGATACGATCCAGGGGTAGCGATCGAGGAATGCGATTCGATGAAACGAACGTAGCGTCGACCGTTCCTCTTAGAAGTGACGCGCGTGTGTATCACGCGGTTGGAAGAATTGGTGGGATGGTTTGCGGTACGGTGATGGTGGAGGCTGAATTTTTATGGTAGGTTAGATAAACCGAGCGCGTGAACCGATTTTCTTTGTTGGATCGTGATCGGTATCGTATATTAATTACCTTGATTGCAGGTGGTTATTGAGTTGGGAAAGAATTAACAAAGCTGTAATCATAGTTTTGCCGTCGTATTGTTAGATTGAATTTTGTCGATTATTTTTGCCACGTCTGTCTGTTGAATATTCTTTAACATCTAAATTAAATTTTTATATTGTAATGATATATTACAGGTACTTATATTATACGTATTACATCGTACCATATTCAAATATTTTAACTCGTGCGCGTTGTTTTCAAGATTTTTGTTTATCAAATATTTTTAATTATATCCACTTCAATAGGATTTTTATATTGTGCTATATTATTATGATACGAAATTATATTATCAAGAATTTTAGTTGTACGAATTATTTTTGAAATTTTTGTATATCGAACCTACTTAGGTCGATCGAAGCTGGATCAACAGCTAGTTTGTTCAACAAATTTCGAATATTACCTTCTTCCATCGTCTTTTGCAATCTAGTCGTTTTTATCTCCTACACCGTAAATCCACCATTTTCCGATTGCATGATATTAAAAAGATGTTAAAGAATGTTAGCTATTTCTCGAGAATTTTCTAATAATTGGTTTTGTTAGAAAATAAATGTGTGTGCGTCTGTATTGTACGAACGATGAATGAAAGAGAGGAAGACAAAAGGAAAACATCAGCCGAAAACAAGAGCCGAGCGTACCGCGTATGTGTTGCATGAATGAATGTGTAATAAAACAAATTCATTGTTGTTTGAGATGTATAAGAGAATAGAGCGGTATACGTTAATACTTCAAGTTATTCTGTTACATGTAAATTTCGTATTTAATAAAACGTTATATATTATTACTTTAACAGGTTTCAATTCATCGGCGTCGTTAGGTGAACGTGTCTCTTAGATTGATCAAAAGTTTATACGCTCCATCTTATTGACAGGTTGACATTTTAATGTGTTAATGCAATAGCGTCGTTGCTCGTCGCTGTCTCCATGAACGATATCGATTAAAACGAGATGGATGATCGTTCGTCAAGCACGTCATTAGCTTATATCAAACTCTCGATCACGGGAAACTACCCTTAACCGATCGCGGAAAAATGATCAACATCGAGGGACTACCATCGTGAAAGTCACTTATGCTCGTGGTAAAAATTTCCATTTGAGGCGTGTTCATTCATCCATCGTTATTTATTATTCGAATTTGTGTACTGTGTAAAAAATACGTAAAACAAGTAAAAAGTACAAAAGGTACGAAAATCAACGGAAAATGAAGTAAAGGATGGAACGATATATATGAAATCTTTTGTATTGAATGCAACATGGAATAAAATACGTAGATTTTGCATTGTAAAATTGTAAAACACTATCGCCCATTGAAATTACGATCGATCAAAATTCTGAAATAAATATAGAAATCCTGAAACAAACTTACGATTTTTCAATTGGAAATAAAGTAAATAGAATAGTAGGAAGAAATAATAGAATGTAATCGTTAATTTTGCATTAAAATTATAATCGATCAATCTTAAGCTTGGGTAAATACCACTGTACTGAATATTTCACAACCGAGCAAATTTTTCAATGCGTTTTCACGTTGATTTTTCCTGCCACATGTGTTTGATCGCCTTTTCTGACAGTACGGAACAAAAAGTACAGGAAAACCGTTTCCCTCTCGATTTTCAGATAGTTTTCCTTGACAGGGGAAACAATCGGCGAGATAGTTTCTCTTTGCTCGGCTGAATTTCGAGCTGTCATGATCAGCGATCGATTTTTAGCCACCGAATGATGCGCTTTAGCTTGACCTGTTCGAAAATCATCCATCAATCGTCGAAACAGCGAAGCAAGGGGTGAATCAGAAAGAGAAATGAGGCTCTGTCACCTACAGTGGTACGCTCAAGCTAGCCTTTACACGCTAGAATATCCTGGTCACATCGAATTCCACAGAAAAATATCAGAATCTTCTTCTCTTAAAATTTTCCTCCGGAGAAGAAGCATTTCTTTGAAGCGATACAATTTTTGCAAGATATTAGTTTCCAAATTTTTCACGATAGAAAATTGATGTTTTTTAGATACTTTTGCGAAGAATAGTCGAGAAAAACCGTCATTGTATTTACATCACAGTTGCTGCTGTTAAAAACAAATTGCTGTAGCCTGTCTTCACGGTTGTATGAAAGAAGATAGACAGACATATTGCGCTATGATCGATCAGACTGTCGGTTAACAAATTTCTCACTTTTCCGCTCATACACTGATTCTACCCATATGACAGTTTCGACTAATGTAAAAAATTCGTATGCTTCATCCGCTTCCCAATCGTGTAAAAAAAAAAAGATCATTCACGCCACGATCAATTTGGTCAGCATTCCTTCCACTTCTTATCTTTCCACTTACACGGTGATCGTACATTAGAAATTTGCGGTTGGCGTACGCCGTCAAGGGAATATCGATCAAGGCGTCGTGATACTCGAGCTGCGACGAGACCACTTGAATCTCGATGAGTGCGTTCCTTTTCCTTCGTTTGGCCGGTCATTTCGTTCTTTCGCCTAGTCATCTGGGGCAACTCCTCCGAGGAGGCATCAAGAATTATCATGGCGCTGATATTACGGTCGAACGCGTTCACAGGAAGCTCCTGCGTGTCGGATGGCCGACGTTCGAGATGCGGACCCAACGGATGAATCGATAGCACAGCTTGTGGATTTGTTAATTCCATATGAATGGACGAGTAAGAGAGATTTCTGAGCTTGAGTGGATAGATTAGGGTAGGATGGATATTCGGCAAATCGTTGGATTTACAGCAGATACGCAAAGAACGATGATATTTGTCGATGAAAATTGTGGATGTTTTCGGTGGTTGTTGAAAGTTGAAGGTTTCTATGATTTTTAAGTCGTGACAGCACGTTCTTGGTGTTAATTATTTTGAAATAAAATTACTCTCCTAGCGAAAATCGGAAATAATTAAATTAGTTGCGAATATATCACTTCATTCAGCTACAGACGAATCAGCAATTGAAATATTCATACTTCTCAGCTACAGCTAAATATTCATAAGGCTCAGCTGATTCGAAGAACTTGATTTTTCTACCGGAAGAGCGGCCGCCAAACCCTCAGGCCCAGGAACGCCGCGAATAAATTAACCGTTGGTTTCAAAGCGATTACGAAGGTCAGATTCTAATCCGACCAGATGCGTCTTCCACCCCTTTTTTTGAGCCAGTCTGGTTACGTTATTGTTAAAAAAGGATTGAGCAGAGTTTAACGAGGTTATCTGAGCGTGGTGGTTTTGTTGGTCTAATATATACCGAAGCAGTGAGCTAGATAAAAGTGGACGTCGAGGAGGGTGAAGTGATGCGAGGGTGAATTGTGAGGGATATTGTTGTTGGGTGGTTGATGGATAGACGAAGTATTGAAAAGTAGGGAAATGGGAAGGTTGTGAAGAGAGAACGGGTCATCGGTTGAATCCTTGCGATCTAGCAGGATGCAGTTCGTGGTTGATTAATCTTTTATACAACGTTTGTATTCTAAAATCTTAGTATCGGTGGTGAATTAATAAAAATGTATAGTAACCGAAGCTTATGGCAAGTTTAATTTCTCGCTTAATTTTCTTATGGTATTGAAATAAACTGCGATGTTAAATATTTTTTACCATGAGGTGCATTCGAAAATTCAGCTTGTTATTATAAACTTAAGTTTTAATATCGATGTAGCAAAATAATAAAATTGAAATGAAAAGTGAATAAAATATGAATTTTCGATTTTATTTGCACTGTCATATTGAAAATGTTAAACGCGAAACATTCTCCGTTCGAAAATCTCTCATTCGCGTATTGTAATTGTAAATATTTTTTAACTCCATTAAACAATTACCCTGTAATTGGGCAGCTTGCAGATATCAAATTTGCTATACCTGTTTAATATTTTGAATAAAAATTTCTATAGATAGAATAAGTGACTTTCGACGAAATGCAATTTTTAGGATTATTGTTTTTTTGTTTAATGCCAGTGTCGATTCAATGAATCCGTGAATTCGTATCAAAAAACCGCAGGAACACATGGAACGCGTTTGTCAACGCATAAGCCTGGCCTAGCCCATTTGTTAACAAATAAAAGGGAGCAAGACGAGCGCAGACGCGCATTGTTTCGTCGCGATAAATCGAATCGTCGCTATAAATCGTGCCTCTTTAAAACGCGGTCTGCATACCTCGCGGTGGAGTTTAAAGGGGTCTTGACACGGCGCGTTTCAGCTTTTAATTGAACGTTTCGAAACTCGTCAAATTTACCCCTTCCTTTGCGTTTTACAAGTGACAATGTCGATGGAAAATTTAAACACTTCAATTTCAGGCAAAAGACATTTCTCCGATGAATTAATCGCCAATTTCAAACTTTAAACTTTCGATAGCAACAATAATTAGCGGTAGCAACAATAATTTAGAATTCTCTCGAGAAAAAGTTTTACCAAATAAATTAAACAATGCCAAATATAATATTTTCCACTTCCCAGTACAATCCCTTGTCATAAAGAAAAAGCAAACACGATTCCCCTTTTTGTTCGTTTATACGTTCTTCTCCCTTCTATTTTTTCCTCTGTAAAACGAAGTATGCTGATTTAACCGAGATATGCACAACAATTGAAGGTCGATTCGTCGAATTCTTGCCCACGAGAAATAATTTACGTTTCCTGTATGTTTCGAATATTTCTAACGCGGTCCGCTGCGCGTTCGACGTGCCAAAAGAACGCAAGCTTAACTAGTCCAACGTTGGCAGGTCCATCTAAATAGAAACGAAGCCGCAACGAACGAAGCGCGGGTCTTTGATGTTAATTCAGTGATTAATCGCGTTGACTCGCGGCGATCTGTTTATTTTTGAAAATAAATTAATTTAAAACGGATTCTACGGAACGACGTCGCTGGTAACTTCGTTGTTGATCGCCAGGCTTCGCAACTGTTTGCACGATTTTCCAGTCATCGATTCGAGGATTTCGTCTAGATCAGTGTAGATTTCGGATAATTAAGCGTTGAAGGTTTGGCAGATTTTCAAAGCTTTTGGAACGTATGGAGAATCATCAGACGTAGGAAGAGAGTTTTCTGCTGTTAGTTCTATACTGAATTTTGCCCGATTGTTCTACAATATCTTTCTTAAATTTCATGATTTTGGAGAGTTTGAATTTTATTAATTGCTCGAGGGGGGCGATACAAATTTCAATTCAGAAATTCGTAATACGAATCATTGATTTTTAAGTCAATCGTAGAAAAAATACGAAGGCTGGATCGATTTCGTGGCGACAGAACGTAAGATCCGTTTATTGGATACTTATGTTTAATGTACCCACGATTTTATTGTTACTCTCGCATTTTTCTTACGCTGGGAATGTTGTTCGTGATTGGAAAAAGTTCGAGAAGCTACTCTTTTTATGGCGTTTGAGATTTTATTTTTTCATAGAAAAAATTCTGATCAGACGTGACTAAAATTATGCGATACTTTTTACTCTACATTAACCGAGCAAATAACTGATCGATCAACTCCGGGTTATTTTGCATCTCGTGTATAAAGGCTCGTTTAAATTACGCGTATTTGGAAACAAAACAGCAACGTTAATTAAAAAATAAAACACGTTTGGCAACGCAAGTTCGTGTAAACTCTCAATATTTCTATCTAGAAAATTCAATATTTGTACAATGTAACTGAAATTTCACGGTTTTCTGATGCTACTAAATATGTCGTCAGCTTTACGACAGAATTCAAATATTTTCATAAATATCTCCTGTTCGACGTATCATTAGTATCTTCGGTGATTAATAAGCATAAGTTTCATCTAAAAAAAAGTCTTCTGCTAAACCATACTATAACTTTCTTATTTTATTGTTTTTAAAAATGAATTAGATGTCTTTAACGAAATAAATATAGAACTGAAATAAAAATACAAAACTGGTGAAAACTTTCTTACGATTCTGTTATAAAAATTCCCAGAATAAATATTTTTTTTTTTTCGTTTTCTTCGTAAAGTATTCGCGGATTTCTAGGAAAATGAAAAATTTTATCATTCAAGACACCACCGTACGAAACCAACCTTTGAAATTGTATTTTCGAATCGATACAAAATAAGAAATAACCGTTTCTGAAGAAAAAAGAACTATCAGTTTCTAATATGATCCAGAGTAGAGGAACAATGGAATCGCAATGTCATTGAAACGTTCCCATTTGGCCGATGCTGCAACGCCATCGCGTCACGTAGCCCTCGAATAATTTCATTCTCGCGATCCCAGGTGTCATTATCATCTTCGATATCGTGGCAGAAGTCTTCCAGTGGATTTGAAATTCAGATCTCGATCATCGAGTAACATTCCCATCCCGTTTATCGCGTGCGTGGTCCAGGTGTTATTGAAACCGGTCCAAAACGCAAAAAGCCACGATTCTTTAGCGACCGTTATTACCTACGCTCCGACGGTTATTCCAGAGTTTGGTCATCATTGAAAGGAAAACGTTTTCGAACATTACGAATACCAAGGAGGATCGAAATATTCTTTTTCAAATCGATCGCCTAAGCCGATTAATAAAACTCTATTAGGAACGAGCCACTATATCGATTTATTCCGTAGTGTTGAAGTTATTACTTCGAGAAAAACTCTACACCTTTTCTTTTACCAAGAGAATAGAATTTAGTTAAAAAAAAAAAAAAAAAAAAATATCAAAATAAGAGGAGGTGCATATTATTGTCACCTTGAATATAAATTTTGTTTTGGGTTACAAGGTCTAAAAACGAAAGAGCTATAAGTAGATTTCTATCGCTGTTTCTTGTAGCCTTCAGCTAAAGCTACACACCAAGGTTAACTTTTTGGTAATGGCCTTTGCTATAAATAAGTGAACATGCTCCCTATCGTTCTTCCTATTGTATTGTAACAATGAAAGAGTGAGGATGTGGGTCAGCATACACTATACCTGTGCTTATTTCAGTATATTTTTCTATTACAAATTCCACTCGTTCCTCTATCAGTCAACCTCAACGTGTACCACTATATCGCGTGACACAATGTTCGATCTTTCGCTTAAAATACGTCGTAAGCACGGAATAAATAAAACGAAGTTGTTTGAAAGGAATAAAATTGCAGAAAAGTAATTATTCATACTTCGTTATAATTATCCATCGAAACTTCTTTCTATAACGATTAAAGCAGCGCTCACCCCATTGAAACTTAGAAATCTCTCGTTAAACCCTCGGTATTCCATCGCTACGTTTCTCTTTGCTTCGTTCCTTCGTTCGGTTCGATTTTTCGGTCGACACTCGCCAGTTTTCCCATTTCAATTATTAACGACCGCGACTGTCGGAGGATTTACAACGTGTCCCACGGAGTGCAGCGTCCCGGGTGTGCACCGCGTCGCGACGCTTCGCTATCCTCTTTCAATCCTTTTCCGAACGTACACACCGTATCTATCGTGTGTATATAAAAACGTTTCTCGGTACATTGTTTTTCCGTCGAAAAAGTCCGAATTCTCGAGCGGATCCTGCTTAACGTCCGCTCAAATCGTTCGACCCTCTCGGCAACCGACTTGTCTCAACCCCTTCGCGCGTTTCGCAGCCGAACGCAGACAGACAACAGGCGAAAAGAGAGGGAATGCGTATTTCCCACGAGATCGTGCGGCGTATGCAAGCACGCGTACACACAGAAAACTGTGTGTAAGCCGATCGACGACGCCATGTGGCTCGCATCGAGACGCATTGTGTCGCCTCGCGACTCACCGTGAAGCAATGGGGGATCGCCTCTTAATAAATGGAACGGATTACGTCATACAGGGACACGGCCGGACGCCTATTCTCGCCACGAACTACCATACCGCTACGGAACCTCTCTGTCTGTGTTTTTTCATGTTTTATTTTATTTTGTTCTCTGCTTTTCTCTCTCTCTTTCTCTCTCTCTCTCTGTACGCGTGTCCGCTGATTTTTGACTTCCCTCGCAAACGAGAGCTCGTTCGTTGTTTGAGCTGATTATGCTCTTGCGCAACAGCGAGGGTGAAAATGTTCTGTTTTCCTCGCTTCTTCGTCTTCTGTCCGCTAGATCGGATTTTGTTTTGCTTTTTTTACACGAACAATGCGAAACCTGGCAGAGGTGAGGCTTTTCTTTCTTCCGAGGATGGTTGTGGCGATGGTCGTTTGAAACGAGAATTCTTTTTAGCCAGTTTATTTGGCACTCGTTCGAGCGTATCAACGTAGAATTTTGTTAATTGATCCTTTGTTTTTGATGCGATTAGTTTGCTAATTTTATTCGTATCCGTGGGAAACTCTTTGGCGATGTAAGTAAAGAATCAACAAAACCTTCGAATATTTTCGACTTGTCTTTCAGTTGTTTCAAGATTGAATACCTCATTTGGAAAATTTGGAGTATACCTATGCACGTTTTGTTTTATCGTCCATTGTACCAGAATATTTTTAATTTTCCGCTTTCTTATACGTTGAATCTTTTGGTTTTGTTTGCAAGCAAAAATGTTATCACAGTAACGTAATTAAAACATATTCAAGAAATTCAGCGTCGATTTTAGACAAACGTTAGACAAGCAGAAGTTTCGACAATTTCGATTTATCTGACACGACGTAGCGGAATTTTGGAAAATTGCTACGCTCGCTGGAATTCAAATCGGTTCCAAATATTTGGTGGAAAAAAATGGGTGACTTAATCGAATTACATTAATGTTATTCCTGCGTCTATATGCGTAACTCGTGTAGTATATTTGTAGAAGCGAGCATGCAACGAGCTTTCCACACGGGAAATTTATTAAAGTCACGCTTAAAATCAGAATGTTTCATTTCACGTAATGGACGCTCGAAATGATGTTCCATTTGTCAACGACGGGCTTGTAAATATTTGTCGAAACGGCTATAATGCACGCGTTGTTAATAAACAGCAAACGTGTAAGCTAATGAATGAGAACGTCCGGATGAAGGGGTTTGCTCGGAAAAAACACTCTAAAAACGACAGTTTTGATAAATCATGCATAAGTGACAGGGCTTATCGGCAGGCAGGAAAACTCAATAACCAGATTTTCATAAATTTACGTTTACGAACGTACAATTTTAACACGAAAGTCGAGAAAGAATTTTAAAGGGGTTTCAAATATTTGTCATTTAATTATTCAGAATCGAGCGTACGAAGAGAATTTTACCCTACGATAAAATTTCATGCTGGACATATTCTCCATATAATTTATTAGCTTAATCTATAAATGTAACATTTATGCTTCACTAATGCAACTTATTTCGTCTCTTACTTCGTTAAATATCCGTAGCCATCGTTAAAAAGACATTCAGTGGCGTAAGCTCTCAGACTATGGTCTCGGAACAAAAGTGCATCGATACAAAGCAGCGGGTTCATTAAACATAAAAACAAAACCTAGACAACGTCTGCAACAGAGAAAGGGACACACAAGGGAGATTCGTATATCTTGCAGGGTGGAAACGTTGTTTCGTGAATCTTTTAAGCAGCCTCGTTTACATTCCGCACCGTAATGCTCGACTTCGTGACGGTTGTTCGACCGATCCTCCGAAAATGGATAGTTTCTGTGCCTTTTACGAGCGCGTAAATCTTCCGGTCACCGTCGAAAACTCGTTCGTAATTCAAGGGCAAGGAATTAACCCTCCCTGATCGCCGATATAGGGTAGGGATCAGAACCACGCGCGTGCCATCGTGATCGCTCTGTTTGCGGATTATTTTACAGGGGACACGCGACTCGCCGTCTCGTCCCCTGCTTCGATTCCGCTTCAACTTTTATTTCCCCTTTCCATTTTTTTCCTTCTTTCATCGTCCTTTGTTTAACCGTTTCGTTTACCAACGAAAGATGCAGCCCTAAGCACGAATAACGACGACGAAGCAACGTTCGGCCTTTATGAAAATAGGTTTTGGGAACCGCTCTTTGAGAAACGATACCGTAGTGTGTACATAATGCTACGTGTTTGGCATTTGTGGGGATGTGACGGAGACAAAGGTAACGAGAGAGTTCTTCGATATGGGCTGAAACGTATTTGTTTACGATGCTGCCAGATGGTGCACGTTTTCGGGAAATTTATGATAGCTTTTGACTAGCTGCTGATATTTATCAGATCTATACGAAAATTCTACTCGTACTTTTCTACTTCTAAAGAATGCGAAGAGTTTTCTGGAAAAAATAATCTGTTACACGAAATAATGAGTTACGTAAATTATTCTGGGAATTGTGGTTCAATATTTTTAATATTAGGTACATAGGTTTGAGATTATCATTGAAATGAGTCTTAACGAACTTGATTTTTTAATATATATAAATCTCATAGACTTTCGTGAGTTTAACTGAAATTTGAATTTGTTAAATTCTTAAATTAAATTCAATTTATTAAATTCTCTACAGTTTATTCAATTCTTCTATTCAATAACGTAATACCTAATGTACGGATATATAGTGCGTAGTATTTTACATCTGACGTATTTACAACTAATAAATGACTGGCAATCGGTAGAATAAAACAGCCGATGGGTTTGTCGAATTAATGATGCCACGTGCAATAACGATACATCGAGTCTTAAGAACCGCACGGTGGTTTAAAAAATGTGTCTAGGAAAGCACATTGGTGTAGCCATGAATACTGGTACGAGGTTGAATTCGTTGGCGATATTTTATAAAATTTCCAACTTCACTTTGTAATATGACGGATGCATATAAGCATAATTCCAGTGGCTTTATGGGGACTTGGATTGAAGCTGATCCGAGCCCAAGATCCGACGATTTATGGCACTTCTACGTACGACATATGGTTACGATTCCTTTCTTTTCATTCGCCAAGTTCAGGACGTTTATTGTACTTTGTATGTACGCCTATCGTGTACGAATACGAATTTCATACACGTACCGCGTGTATAGGGAAGTGGCTGCCTATGCTGTTTGTTAAATCCTATTCTTTTAATATTATCCATCTAGTAATCTTTTTCCATTTTACTGAATAATAACCAAACAGTCGATGTAGTTTAAATACCAAAAAGAGGAAAATACCTTTGTGTAATTTTTAATATTTCTTTTTTAATGTAAGTGTATATCAGAGACTAGAATATATCTTTAAACGTCAAATGTAAACGTCAAATGAAAGTGTATTTTTTCGATTATTTCGATTATTAATTCCTATTGATATTGTAACTATTTAATAACCACTTACTTTAATCTTATATATTGCGAAATATCCGGAACGAAAGGCGATCTATTATTAATTTTCAAGTCATCGTTTTACAATTTCCAGTCTTTCCTTATAACCTTTCAAGAATCAATTGCCGCCTCGTCAATAGCTTGAAAATTCTCGAAACAAAATACGGAACATTTTTCTACTTACCAATTATCTCAATTTTCCATCTCTTCTCGCACTCTTTTGAGAACAAATTATTACTTTCACTACAGTAATATAGAAACTCTGCAAAGAGAAAAATAAGAGAAAGATAATACCGATCGTGGCTCTTCAATTATCATTATCACTTTATGAACCAATCACAGGTATATATATACTTCATTTTACTTCATTTATATTACTTCATTTTTAAATATTATATCTAAAATATTATAAATATCCAATTACGGAAAAAAGACGCTTTTTTACATATACGCTTTGGTTTTGCTTTTACAAAAAAAAAAAAGACGAGCACGAACAAGAGTCGTTTTATGAGAAGTATAAATATCAAAGAGCTTTTCAAAGACACAACGATAATTATCGTAGAAAACGAGACGACAGGCAGACGAACGAAACGGTACAAGAGTCTTCTCAATTTAACTTATATTCTCGTTTCATTATCGGAACGGTCTGGCCCGTTCAAAGAGAGCTTTTGCGCAGCTTGTGCGCGAAACTTCCGCTTCTGACGGTGTCAAAGGACGGGTCGGAAGTTTCGACTATCGCGCAAAGAAGGCTAAGGACTTTTTAATAGAGCGCTACAACGAAGAAGAAAAAAGAAAACATTCTACGGGATAAAGTGTCTGTCGGATTAATCGAGATAGGCCGTGTAAGATATTTTTCGTTTTTAGACATTCTCTCACGCGTCCACGAACATTCCAATAAAGAGAGGTAGCCACACGCTGGCGCAGACTTCCTTTTTTCCCGAGCTCGTTAAAATCATTACTCTTTCTTCCGCTTGTTTTATTTCCTGTTCCTTTATTTATTTTTCTGCTCTTTTTGGTTTTTAAGCTAACAAGCGCGCAACTTTCGCTCACCAAGCAAATTAGATCGCGTGCTGCTTTAGACCTCTTATCTCGGTTCTTTCCTCTCGTTTTCGTTTTTCGATACACGGATTCGACGTGGAAAATGCGTTACGTATTTTCCTTGATAAATATTTCGTACGAGTTTAATCATAGGCGGCTGTAATTTTTCTTATTATCATCATAAACGCTTAGTACTTCAGGTTACTTAATAATTTTATTTATTATATTACCGCGCTATAAAGATCAATAGAGTACGAAATGTAATTAATGCTGTACATAGATATAACATTCTAGATTATTTACCGTTTTATTTGAAACCATCAATTAAAACGAGACATTGTTTTTAAAGTAGAAACAATAAATTAATTTTATCAATTTCTCAACAACGAATAATCTGCGATCAGGTGTTCGGTGTAGTTAACGCGATGTTTAATTCTATCTTTTCCCCGCTCTGCTTAACCTGCTGGTTTGATTGTGTTTCTGACCGTTTTTAAGAAGCAGCATCAATTTTTCAAGGTGACGGACGCGTAAAAGACAAATTGAAAAAACGCGACATCGTGTAAAAGTCTTGCGATTTCGTCAGAATAAGCCACCACGGAAGTTTCTTTCGGAAGAAAAAAAGAAGCAATGAATATATTTTCCTTTCCATAAACCAGACTTCATGCATTTTTCCTTTTCAAGCTGCTCTCCGCTTCTTTTCCAGTTGAGATTCTCTCCAACTCGCGCATTCGTGTCTGCCAGGTTTCGCGGACTCTCTTTCTAGATTAATCGACCATATTCTGTTTTAACTTTCCTCGTTATAAGCATAACTTAACCAACTTTTAGGTTTTTCAATATTTTTCAGCCTTTAGTTAAGCGATAAAGCTGGCTGTAAATCAATCGTTTTACGATATATAATATACGAAGATTTACTTTGATTCGAAGATATACGAAGAATATACTTTGATTTGATTTCACTCTTTTAGTTGTGTTAATAGAAGTGCGAATTCACGCAAACATCGGCATTGCCGCTTACGAATCTCTGCGCAGATATAAAAATATAATAAATTATTTTTGTTACAATGTCAAAAATCAACATGTCGGTTTATCCGTATTTCATAAAATTGCACGAAGTTTATACATGCAAATTTTCATGGAAATGGATTAACGTTCTTCCAATAAAAATATAATAACTTTTGCCGTTAAAAAAAAAAATCGATAAAAATTAAACGAAACATTTTATGAATATTTTTACGAGTGACATATGGATTATATGGACCGTCTTTTTTTTTTACTAGTGGCATAAGTTCATATTTTGAAAAAATTGAGAAAGCGAAAAATTTACATATACCTTAGCCCAATCCGAACCTTTTATTTCCAAACTATTTATAATTCGAACCTTAAAATATACGCTTGTTTTAATCACTTGAAATTTCCTTGATAAATGGAATTACATAATCGTTTATTTTGGAAACGGTGTAAGTCCACTTGCTGTAATCTGTAGCCTGGATAAACAATCGAGGCACCGATAATTAAAAGCAAATGATAGCCAATACGATCTTAACTTTTGTAACTGATATAATATTGCGAACGAATTGCTTAAATACCATTCAGCAACATACTGGCAAATTATTACATTTATTAAATTATTATAATTACGATCAAATTAAATTGTTATAATTGAATGCTATTTACACGGTGAATTTAATCTGCTTAAATACACAAAGAAGTGAACAAACAAAGTAGACGTTATCAGGATTTTTTAATCGATAAACGCAAGCACTTCAATATTTCAAAACGAAGAAAAATGGACTTTCGAAACAAATGGCCGACATACAGATGGAATGTGCGATTTAAACAATTTTGCCAGTATTTTCGACCTTATCCGTTGTCTATTTATTGGAAAAAAAAAAAACACCGTCGATCGACTCATAACTGGAAAAACGAAAGGCAAACCGAATCGTTAAAAAGCTAATTTCCTCGATCGAGGTAATATTCTGTGCAGTTTCGCAATTTCCAAGCACACACGCAACCAGAAAATGGTCTGCTGACGTGTAAACAAATCCATATTCGTTCTTGCGCACCGATTTCGTTTAAAAACTCTGTCCGAATTTCGTTACTTTGTTTGTACTTCTTCTCGTTTCTCGATTTTTTTCCCCTCTCGTTTAATACGCGTAATTCTTGCGGTAAATCGTTATTGGTGGTCGTTAACGGTGAACATTTTTTTACGAAACGCAACTCCAAAGTAATAAATCCAAGCGGAATGGACCGCGAGTTGTTTCTCGTGTTCGATTCGATTTCACGTGTATCGGTAGTCCATCGTGCAACTTTCATTTCCCGTTCAACGCTCGACGTTCTCCTATTTTTCAAAATTTAGCAGTTAAATTACCAAGCTTTTTGAAAGGTCCATGTTCTGACGTGTGATGAATTTGTTTGCCAAATGGTTGGACAGTGTATCACAAGATTTAATCAATTCTCTAATATTTTTGTCTGCATTTTCAACTACAACGAAAATCTTCTCGCTGATAATTTATGGCACATCAAACTTTCAATAAACTATACTACATTTTACGTATAAGCGAGCATGATGTTATCGTTTCTTGAAGCCGAAGCGACATACGAAGAACATTTTCGATAGAATTAGCGATAAAACATTTTCTCTGGAATCGATGCAGTATCGAACCATGTTTATTTTATTAGAATGATATATGCTTTTTTCAATTATTAAATACAAAACATAGCAAAGAATCAACATCGTAATTGATACGCCGTAGACGATCGATACCTCTGAAAAATTCAAAAGGAAAAAATGTATATTTGACCTGAACATCGAGCGAAAAGAGAATTTTGCGATTAATATAGGATTCGTTGACAACGCATTGAATTTCAGGATCGTTCCCGTGGAAAGCAAAAATAATAATAATTTAACGTGATGTTCTCATCCGATATCCGTTTGACAAATTCCAGAAAACCTTGACAATTCTCGTACAAACAAATACATGAACTAAAAACGTGGAAAAATAAAAATCGGCCAACGAGGTGGGAACCACGCAGTCACCACGGTCCTAAATTTATTCCCGTTATATTTTTAATTGTTTCGTATATCGTTTTACCCGCGGACTCATCAACTTTCTGTTGGTCACCGGTTCGCGGAAATTTTTCATGCTACATCCGCTCGTTTCGATCCATCTTTCCATCCTTCTACCGCTAAGAATCAAAAAGAATTCAATTTGCATGAGAAAGAATCTCCGTTGCTCAAACGCGGTTTTACAGCCGTTCGTAAAGGTTGAGAGGGGAAAAAGTGGCGGAGAACGCAAGAAAATAGAAAGTAGGAAAGGAAAAGGAGAGGGAAAACGAATAAAGGGGACACCGTGGCTGCGGTGTAGGGAAGAAAAAACGACGAAGAAATAGAAGTACAAAAAAGCCGAGCATCCCTGGCGGCATAAAATTACGCGGAATTACGTGTGTCCCGGAACTTGTTCCGGAATTCCAGCAACTCCCTCTGTTTCTCGTCGCTCTTTCCAACACGACGATGGTCTCTGTGCGGTTTCCGTAAATATTAATGCCATTCGTTCGACCATGGGATGCGGTAATTATTTACAAATCCAGCAGCAGACACGGCCGGCACATCTCTTCCTTCGGCTTCTTTATGCCACTTCTAGCCAGGTTGGCTGTCGTAAAGCGTTCGATCGTAAAAACGTGAAATTCTATGGTCGGCCGGGGTGAAATCAGGTACGCTTATCGGGCCAATTTCAACCTACCTCTGCTATATATTCAATCGAACTACTTTATGGCAAAGTGTATCTTTGTGTCTTGCCTGGTTCGCGATAAGCTGCTTTACGAGCCGATCGTTCGATGGACGATCCTACGCCCGTTATCAGCTGCTTCGAACGATCTTTCAAGGGTGGTTTGCGTGGCTAAATTTGATATTGCCGAATTCGCGATATAGACGCGTTGTTGGCTGAAGCTCCCTTTCAACGATAGTCGTTTTCGACTGCATTTCGCGCTTCGCATAGGCAGTAAGTTTTCTGAATTGCGTTGTGGTTTTGCATTTCGAATCAAGTACCACGTACAGAGAATTATAGTAACGAAACATTTGCTAATAGTACAGCAGCGAGTAATAGCGGCGAGTAAAATATCGTGTTTTGAGTATCATTGGTAGATCAAAGGTTGAATGTAATTAATTGGTAAGAAGATTTGTATCGGTCGATATGATTTAATACGACTTGTACGAGAGAAGAACTGAAAGAGGATTTCGCGTGAATGTTCGCAAGGGAAAATAATTCCGGGAACAAATGTAATTGGAAACTGTGAACAATTTTTAACCGTGTTTTAAAGTAAATATATCGTGTGAGTTAAAAGCGTTGCGATGCTAGTAACCCTGTGGTAGTTGTTCCTCTCGGAATTTTCATTGAATAACAAAACGATTAATCAATGACCGGGTGCAGATGCTTAGCTGGAAGATTCTTGGCTTCGCCTGGGTGGAATATGATTCAAAGGAATTAAAACTCTCGGTATACGTGCAGTTACTCTTAGTAGAGAAAAAAAAAAAGGAAGAATAAATAGGATAAAAAGATAGGTTCCCGAGGGATATTTAAAAAAGTAAGGAATTCTCTGCGGTGGCAGTAATAAGAACGAAGTCTGTTATTCCAAGTACGCTTTAAAATTAAACAACATAAATCAAGACGAAATAAAAAATTGAAAAACGCGAACGGCAAACATTTTAAGAGATTAAGGAGTTGCTCGGTCTCGCTGCGCTTAAAATTACTGTTCGCAAAATATTCGCTACAAAATAATATATAAAATTAATATATTTTTATGGCACAGAATTAATCGACTTTTCGATATGTGGTAAAATTATTAATAATTAAAATACATTCGAATTCGAACGACTGCTTATTTATTAATTTTAAATATTCGAAATGCCAAATACAGCTTTTATTGAAACGGTATACACATTGTCTACCTCTCTGAATCATTTATCTGTGAGCAAAATTTCGGGAAAGATATTGTGAAACTTTTCGACAAATCTAAGAGAACTGTCGTCAGAGCACCACCATTACGGTTGAAACATTTATGGCGATGAAACAATGCTTTGTACACTGGAAAAGAAACCATTCTGACTTTCGTGACACAAAGGGGCGCAAGGAGCACCCTGGAAAGCATTCCGCCAAGGAAACTTTCAAACCTGTTACAAAGAACCAGAAACGAGACGAAAAACTCACGGCCATCCGTATTACTTCGAGAACCAGAGACATCCTACGAATCTCGTAATTTTTCAATAATAAAACTTTTATCACGATGTTTCCATACTTGTTCGATTCTTCCTTTTTTACAAGTTGTTCTCTCGTTCCTTGGGAAGCGTAGAACACACCACAAAAATGTAAGTAACAGGGAATTGAACGGGAACAAAAAGAATGTTTCGTCAATCATAACGTAAATGAATCTTTTTTCTTTTTTTGTTTTTTAATGACTGACTTTTCATGGTACTAGATTTTAACTTATTTGACATCTCTTGATATTCTGCTAAATATTCTGCTATTCAAATTTCTATTGTATCAAATACTATGGTATTTCTGCTATTACAAGTTCTGTACTATTGCCATTATCAGTACGCGTCTTTCTACGTGCGATTACTATTCCATTGATGACCGTACATACCAGTCATGATCCATATATCTTCTTGCACAACACGTTTCTCAGCGCCTTAATCACGACTCGACGTCGAATTTACAACCCGATCACCATAAAATCGATCGAATTATGGGGAATCGATGGAGCAATAAATCGACACTGCCTCCAAGGTCTCGCATAACATCCTCGCGATCGATTCATTTAAATAAAGAATGTGTCAGCGGGGGATGCAATCAGCTCGGGACGAATGAAAGATGGAGCTCCTTCGTAACGTCCATTTTAAACGTCCAATCACGCGCCATTTTGCCGTTCAACTCGCCATTTGTTACGAACGATCCAGAAAATAGCACGTAATAATCACCGTCGATAAAACAAGGGGGGAAAAAGGTAGCTAAACAATGAAATGAAAACGAAAACGCTCGGCTCGTATCTGTTGGCGTAGCATACGTTATTGTGTTCGATCAAACGTAAATCATGGAAGAACATCGGATACATCGAATGATGTAAATGATGAAGCATTCACGTGGCATTCTGCGTTCATGATTATTCATAAACTGATGATGTTCGATTTTCATGGACTTTCGATCTGTTGCTTTAATCTTCTGACGAAAATACATATAGGGAATTATTATGAAACAAATTCTTCGAAAATGTTATTAAAATTACAGTAGGTATATGCTAATACATTGATAACGGCGATAACAAACAACGATTGCATGCAGATTTCATGGCTAAATAAATATTCGGAAGTCAGTGTTACTTTATGCGTGTGTAATCGTTCATGAAGCAACGATTGCGCGCGATTTTCATAAATGTTAAGTTTACCATCGTTTCATTTTTAATATTGTTAACAGAACGGACAATATAATAAACGACATATAATCATCTGTAGTTATATTCGAACGACCAGGTAATTTATGACGTATAATTTATAACGCTGCAAGTAAAAATCAGTTCTTTAATTGTCACAGGTTCTTATTACGCGTTTTATCATCAAAACAAATTATCTACGGAAACAAATTACATAAGAATGAACTCAGCTAATATATTGGTGGCATTATGTTGCCTGTTATATTTCTATTGTTCTACCTGTGAATTCAATGAATTGAATTTATTATGTCGTTTATTATGTTAGATTTATTACACCAAGTATCATATTCAATTTTTAACATTAAAGTTTTGCTACCGTGTTGGTTTATGTTAAATTCTATCGCGTCTATTAATATTGAACGACATGTTCATGATTATGTGAAATGGGTCATATTCGCCATTGTATTAACCATTACATCGAGAGTGGTAATAACATGTTAATAGTTGTGGCAAATGAACCATGTTGATCATTATATTAAGTATACTACATAGTTTACTGCGTATAATTTCAATGCTACATCGAATCATATTAAACATTACGATGAATCCGACAATGAATCTACTAGATTAAATATTATATTAAATACAATATGCTATCTATTATTTCGAGAGTTTAGCGTATCGAATATTAGCAACACTTTTTTCAGCTACCGTAAATCATCGTATTAAATTTCCTATGTTTGCTGTTATATCGAACCTACTACATCAATCATCGTATAGACTCCACCACATCGATCCCTATCTATATAGGGATTCTACCACATTCAAGAATATATCCTTAGCATATTCGTCATAGCGACTCGTTCCTCAGGATTCCTTATACTCGACCATCTTTCAACGTGCTCCAGTTCGAATTCGCCGTAGAATTCATGGGACCATCAGCGCTTGTACAAACGAAAGCGTGTCGCGATGGTGCAAGCGCTGTAAATGGCGTGGCTTATCGGCCGTTCCGTGGCAAACAGACCTTTTCTGATCTCGCTTCTCGACCTGCCGCGTCGATGAATGATTTATGTCTCTGCCTACGTATACCACTGGCCAAGTGTCGACGAGAGGGAAATTTGTCGTCCCTTGAGCCAGCTTCAGAGCGAACGAGAAAAGGGAGGCGAAAGGGTGGAGTAGAACGACACTGCTCCCATGCGTTCAACTCCTATTTGCCGGACATTATTTTTCAGCCAGTTGGATCTCGCGAAAATACACCGAAACCGTGATGAATTTTCACTTGGTCGGAAGGAGCTTGAAGATTTCTAAATACACGAGTTATTCTTTCTTAGTATGGCTATTACATCGTGTTATTCTTTGACGATAATTTACATACGCGCGTAATTTTAATAATTTGATAGCAGATCGCGTATTTTATTTTTATAGAATAGAAAGAAGGGATGATAACAGGAGCGATGATCCTGATCGTGTTAGAGTTAAAAATAGAAATTATTAGTCGGGTAAATTAACCGATCAAACAAATTTTCAGAAAAATTACCGATCAAATTTACGAAAATTTTTTAGATATCTTGCTTCGAAACAGTAATACGCCGGCTATGTAGCTCGTTTTCCAAAGAAGTCATTGTCAGGTCAGTGAAACTGCGTCCGGAACGTTTAATCAGAATTTCCAACTAATTGGGACGCAGGTGGTTCGGATTAACTTGTGTCAAGTGGATTTTAAAACTACCAGGAAAAGGGTTCTCTGGCGTTCAATGTTGTTCGAAACTAGTACGGTTTATTTTAATCACGACCATCGAACCACGTATCGTCAATAAATTCTGTACTTACAAATACATGTAATACGACATTACAAAGAATAAAAGGCAAAAAAATTATACGAAAGTGCACGAAAGTTTCTATTAGGCACTAACGAATCCTAAATTTCCTCGTTGAAGCTAAAACCGCGATCCAATTAGAAGTGAAATATATCCTTCAATTTCTTTTTATACGGACAAAGAATTTTCTATACAAAAGTAAGGGAAAATAACATAATTGTCAATAGAATTTAATCGATAGGCTGTATCTTTAAATTTTTTAAGATATACTCGTTGTTGTTTTATTAAACTCGCTTTGTATTTTCTACGATTCTGTTCTCGTCACGTATATACTTCGAAAATTTGATTTACGTCCTTAAAAGAAAAATTAAAGAATATCACGACTTTGTCGATTATGTAAAAAGATTCTACCAATATAGAGAAAATTATCTCTCTATAATTAAATTATCCTGTAAATGATTAATTTCTATAATTGAGACCTTACTGATAATCCGATATAATCCTTAATATTTCGGATAAACACGTTAAACACATTCACGAACCATGGTTCTCGACTGAGTAATCCTTAATTAAAAGCTGGTCAAACGGGCCGGTGCGCTGTGTTGCAGATCGTTCTACCGTGAAAAATCAATTGCCGTCCGATAAATCATTTTTGTTCATTATTCGGTTCACTCGGTTTCGCTGATTTTTATTCATTAACGGAGAAACGCCGAAACGATTCGATTATTGCGACCGATTATTGGTGGGACGCGAATCGGGTTCATCTCGTGATCGAGATCGATTCACGAGTCATTGTGCACGTTAGCAGAAAACGTTCGGTTCCACGTTTGCTGAAGTCAATATTGTAATTTAAAATGCACACGTGCACATCGTGTTTGAATTTCGAAGCTCGATGTATGACCGACAGTTTCATCTTTCGGATGAAAATGACGAATATACGAGTTTCGAATCGGGCCATGGTAATTATTCGGAATAGTAGGATTATGTTTTATGTATAAAAATACGAAGGCTTATTTTTGATAGTCGTAGGATTTATGCTTGTATCAAATTCGAGTAATAAGACACTTTAGCTTCGATATGTTCGATAAATTCGCTTTTACGGACTTTTACCTTGTTCATTGTTAGATTTTGATTGTCAGCAGCATCGATGACGCAACTATTGTATTTTGTCCAGTTTTTTATCGTTCGTGAAGCCAGTTGACGATTTATAAAATAAAATTTGTGCACATCTCTGTCACGCGGGTATCTCTCATTATAAAATAATTGGAAACGAATTAATATAACATGAAGAGGTGTAAAATATATAAAAAGATAGCGATACAAAAGATTGAACGAAAAATTGTCGACAGAATTTTATAAGAAATATTCCACGATTTAAGAAATCCTCGGTTATGATATCGAACATTTTTCGGCTTTCCTTCTTATCCACTGCGTTTCAATTAATTTTTCTAAAGTAACATACATATGTATATAGTGGAAGAAAAAAGCAAAGAAGAAATCAGTAAATTCTAAGACGAAACTTCTAATAACGGTAATCTATCTTCGGACGTACAATTACTAAGATTAGTTCTCGGAACTGGTAGCTTTAATTTCTCTCATTTTCCACGCTCAATTCTCATCAAATGTACTAACAAACCATTCATTTTCTCCGCGATGAACCTCTTTCGCCACACCTCGTTGAAAATTCACCGCCCAATTGGGATTTCAACTGTTAATTAAATTTTTTAATTATGAGAATTATAATTCTATAATTCTCTGTAATAACTTCTAGAATATTTTTATTCCAAAAATTTGCAATTTTGTTCGCGAATATTTGCACACTTGATATAAACTTCGCATAACGTCTCAACGGTTTAACCGCTTAACGCATACAATTTCATTCCACTTAACCGACGATGCACAATTTTTGTCTTAGCGAAATTGTCTCTTGCCTGTACTACATCGAAAATAATGCAAAACACGAAATGGGAAGTGAATGAAAGCGATTGTATTCTCACAAATACATCGATGCAAAAAATGACTGACCGAGCGTGTCCGTGTTTCACACTCGATCATGATCGTTAAGGGACTAAAACGAAGAGTCAAATTTCTACGTTGTTCCTCGTCAAAAAAATACGATATTTTGCTTCGGCTTCTCGAAAACATCGAACGGAAATAGCCCACATTGCGGAGGAGAGCGATGCTTCGGCTAAGCAGTTAGTTTAAAGTATCGGTAGCGCTTAATTCGCGATGTGCGCGTTGGCAAAGTGCTCTCTTGGTCCCCGAAGACTTTTGGCGCGACGTTTTAAGCGTAATGCTTCGCGATATAGTATATCGACTGAAGCGACACGTGACTTCCTGTGAGTCATTATAGGTGGGCCACGTTGAAATATCGCCGCTTTTACCGGTTGACGTAGCTCTGCGACCTGCGTGATATTCCACCCGGAAAAGGAACTAGTCTACCCTTTACATATCGCGTGCTTCGATGGCTGAAATGATTATGAGTAACAGTACTATTCGTGGCTTTTGTCTCTTGTCGTTTTCGTTCGGTGGAGTGAACGTTCGTGTGCTGCGATTGTCACGGATTATGTATGTATAGGTGGCTCGATGTTTTACCGTACAGGATGTCCGGCTTAAGTTGAAATGATTAATACTTGAAGCGTTAATGGAATCGTTAAAAACAGTGATTTTAAATTTTATTTCAACGGCAACGATCTCGGATGCTCGAAATATAATTTGAATCGTAGAAAATAATTTTATCGCGTCTAACGATAGAAATTGCACAACTCCGTCGTCGTTTTCGTCGCGCAATCCGCGACAACGAACGTGCAAACCAGAGATCAGGAAAAAATGGCGATGGTAACGGTTTACCGCGTTCAATCACACTCACGTCGCGATGAAATCTGACTTTACGCCGTCGAATCGGGATCATCCTGGCCTCGATTCATTTCGTTCGTCGTAGGGTGTCCCGTTACGGGACTCCGTCGTGAAATTCACCATAAACAGCCGCAGGCACATCTTTTCCTTCTTTTTCATTCCTCCGTTTATCCGTCTCTTGTCTATTACTTTTGTTCGTTGTACGCAAAGGATTATGTACAAATAGTGAATCATAATATGGAATTTACTGGTGGAAGAAATAAAAATTTGCTATATTTAGGCGTAACGTAGTTATTTTACACTTCGATTTTTTACTAGTCAATGATAAAAAGAGAAAAAAAGCGATCATGTTTCTCTTTAATTTTCTTCATTTCACTAGTTTATTATTTAGAGCATTAGTTTAAATAATAGCGGATGTAGCGTGGATTGTTCAGCGAAAGAAACGCAGGTACCGAATATATACCAATGGTAACATATCAAATTGAAGTTCTCCATTTTCATTCCCTTTTAAAGCCCGCGTTTCAAAGGAAAACATCGTTAAGAATGTTTTTCTTGAATTATACATTTTTCTTACCACAGTGTACACTACGCGCCGGTATTCAGCAGCGTTTCGCGTTATTCTAAATATTGAATTACTACGTCCGAGCAGGGCTCTTTACGAGATAAAATAAATCTTGCTTCTGCTCGTAGCATTACCTCGACTTTATATGGCTAATGGCAAAGATAAACGTGAAATATTAAGAATGACGTTATCTGGTTTCTTAAAAACCAGGGCTCCTCGAGATCGTAATTATTTGCCAGGGACGAGAGGGATCGCGTTGCAGCCGCTGTTAGCCGCCACTGACCCAATCTCGCTCGAATTATTCTCATCAAATTATTGTTGCAACAACGAACCATGAAACTACGTCGATAGAGAACAATCATCGACTTATCTCGAAATCGATCGTCGACCGAAATCGTGAAATTGATCACACGCATTGAAGAACCAAGAGAAAACATACGATACATACATAAGATACATTTTTCTTCATTTTTCTATTTTGTTTTATTTTTAACGCGTTGAATTTCAAGGGAATTTCATTCAATAACAATTGCATTGAAACAACTGAACAATTTAATCCTGAAACTCGATGTTGTTTATTTTCTTAATTATAATAAACGAAGCGAATGTTCAAAGATTTCATAATCTATCGTATTGCGTTTCACATTTTATTACGTTCTCGATCCTTGGAACCGTAGTTGTATTTACGACTCGTGGATTTCGCGGAATTGAAAAAAGAATGAAACGTAAATTTAAAAATGTTTCTCTTAATCATATTACTTGCACGAAGCATTCTGCGCAAGCATCATTGTAAAACAAACCAAGCTGTTCCCAGTGCCGTAGTCGTACAAGGCAGACGTCCATTAACCACCACCGTCTCCTTCGAACTTTTCTGCTCGAGCACGCGTTCGCGTTTTTGGCGACGGCCCCGTCTAACAAGACGCTTCGAAATCGACACGTGCACCCTTCCTGAACCCCGTTCAAATCGAACGTGTAGCGCGAGCAACTTTGACGCGGTGGTTCTCGAGTGTGCGCTGGCGCAAGAATTAAAACGTGTCAAAGAGTTGAACTCGCTGCCGCGCTCTTTGAACGCCAACGCGCTTTGTGACGGCGTGAACACAGTCGATCTACTCGTACGCTATTCTGTTCTTTGCTAACTTTGATTAGAATTGCTTTTATTTGTTGGCCGCTTTCGAGTACGAGCTGCGAGGTGGAGGATTTCTCTGGTAGATTTAAGGATTTGTTTTACATTGCTTTTTCTGATCGTTTTACGTGGCGAGAAAAAGATTTCTCTATGCGCGTTTGCAGCAAACTATTCTCATCTTCCCTTTGTTTCATTAAAATTCTAGCAATTTCTTACAGTTCATATTGAAATTGTTACCACATAATTTAATACTGTTTAATGTAATCTTGGTTCCTGGTTTTATCGTAGTTCGCCACTACATATATTTAGTAGACGTCGATGAAAAAATTTAGATAACGCTAATTATTACGAATAAAACTGTATTAATTGAAATTGGACGATAATTATTGATCTTTCGTATAGATACCAGAATTAATTGACTTCGAGACTTTGAATCTTTCTCTCAAACAGGATGAAGCTTCTTTCAAATTTAACGAAAATCTATCTTTCTTAATTGCTGTGACCATTCTCTTCGCCCCTAAAAAAATATTAGAAAAAGACAGAGAAATCTACTCTAAACTCTTGATATCTCACTTAAAATTTCCAATCGTTGCCGTTGTAGTTACCGCGCAAATAGACGAACGTAGAAAAACCCGCAAATTCCACCTATAAAAAGTAACGAAGCAATAAACTGCGCTCTCACATTGTCAACTTTTGACACACGATATCTCGTCGCAATATCCCTCTCTGGTATGTAGCTGTGTATTTCCGAAAAGCTTTTCCAGCGATCGGACAGAGGTGGCGAGTCCACGAGGCAATTATTTCGCAAATCGGCTCGATCACGCGGTGGTTGTCGTTTCGTCGTTTTACGATCATCCACGCCGACTCTCCATCGAGTACAGCCGACAAAGTAAGAACAGAATTTGCTGATAATTTACAGGCGAATATCGCCGGCTCGTAAACATATCCTTCTTGTTCGAACGTGGCGGAAAGTCAAACTCGATATCGCGATATTAGCAAATAACGCGGCCGCCAGAATTGACTGCCAGCTATACCGAATCCATTAGACGCGATCGATGCTCTCGTGTTTAATAGAT
The DNA here is from genome assembly GCF_910591885.1 of Bombus terrestris. NCBI lineage: Eukaryota > Metazoa > Arthropoda > Insecta > Hymenoptera > Apidae > Bombus > Bombus terrestris. The sequence goes on along the minus strand of NC_063277.1, from coordinate 16,823,436 downwards.
TTCGATTGACGCTTGATACAGAACCGTCGAGATGTCGTTTGAGATCGATGGTATTGGAAAAATGCGGCCACCAACGCGCAAATATTTGATACTGATAGGTGTTTCGCCAGAGGATAAGATGGAAAATTTAGTACACACTGGTTAAAGTATTCCAACACTCATAGACACCTTTTATCGATATATTTATGCACGTTACGGGTAACGTTACGAAGTTTCATTAGCAGCGTTTACGAGGCTCGTGGCGATTCTCGCGATTTCAAGGAAATCCAAGGATACCTCGAATTTAAAGGCAAATAAAATTCGGTCGTAATTGGCCTAAAAACGTGTCACGGTTAAATGGTATAACACGTTTCCTCCTTTGAAGAATTACGTAACATTAAAAAGAGTAGGAAACAAAAAATAGAAAGGAAGCTGTTTTTCCTCTAGTCTGTAGGTTTCAAGCAGCACAGAAAACGCCTAAATTAGCAGTGTAATTTCGGGATAATTTTATTTAAACGAAGTGAGTAATAAAGCGAAGTTCAAACAAAGTGGAAGGCACGCGGCATGGCTACAAACACGTACAAATGAAATATACGCTGACTTTGATTTACCGTCCAATGTTTTTTCCTCGACTGTATTTTGAGGTCGGGACACTTGCCATCGCGAGATCGTTCTCCATTCCCTTTAAATTGTCATTGTTTTAATCCGATTAATCCTAATATCACGGTGACTGCGTTCATGAGCATTACTAATCCCTCAGATCACAGGAATTATTTACGAAGACTGTATACAATTACGTTGTATCGATTATTATAATGCATTGCATACAACAGCACATTCTATGCACAGGAATAATCATACTTGATTTGCATCAGCTTAGAAATAGTTTAGAAGAGTGTGAATTCGAAAGTGGTAATAATCAATCGTGGTAATAATAGATAAGTAACGAACTGTTATTACGATCCTTTGTTCGAATTTCACAGAACGAAAGTAATCTGATTTAAGTGGAAAAATATCATTGGATTGGCAAGATAGAAGATCGTGTGTTAAAATCTAAAGAATAATTACAGTTTCTGTAACACCGTTTACAGGATGTATAAAATAATCAAATATAATTAATACTTTAAGATGAAAATCGGCGGAAAGAAATATCGTATTTGGACAGCTTTTAATAACAACTCCGATTTCCCAAGAAAATTAAGGAAAGGAAGCGTCTACATCTCGTAAAACGGTACGAAATGTATTATCAACATTTTTCTAGCTTACGCCGTGGAAAGGAGCGCAACAAAAGGTTGGAAGAAATCGTAAATCAAAGCTTGTCTATTCTTTGCTCGTTTCTCGGCCGCGTGCCGCCTATAAAGCGTATTTAAGACGTTTCGCGAGACGGTTGTTCGTGTTTCAGCTCGTGAAATATCGTGAAACAAGCTGATCGCTGCCGCAAGAAGGGTCGAATCGAGGAATAAACAGCGGAAAAGCATCGATACGATCTTAAGAGGCTCCGTGAAAGTCCTTTGTTTCTGCTTCTATTTTCATCATGGCATAACAGAAACGTCTAATTTCTACTAAAAATGCATCTAAACCAGCCAGTTTGCAAACGTATCGTGTACGTGCCGTAGCTTTTTAATGGATTTTTTATTACAACGTTAAACAGGAAGTTGGAAAGTAGCAGCAACCTAAATGCAAGAACTGTCAAAGTGATCAAAATAATCGGTTCGTAACTTTCCATAGTAATTTTATCTTCTTACCGCATTCATTAACTTCTTAATATTCTGCGAGCAACGATATTATCCGAAATATTCTTCTTTTATTTTTCTAACGTTCCGGATACTGCAGCTGGACCCATCGACTAATTACCGAAATATCGGAAACAAATTAGTGCGTCAGTTTCAAGAGAATCTTCGAAATGAATTATCCGCTGAACGAGTGCGAATAAATAACAGCTGATTGATAGTTACTAATCTGCGATTATAGCAACTGCGTCAATCCGATCTTTTTTTTTTTTCATAAATTGAAAATCTGTCGGCAATCAATCAAGAATCAATGCTTAATTATTTCGAAGAAACGTTCTTCAAGGATAGAGCTGAATGGGATTCTTAACGACTAATCGACTGTTTGATAAGCGCTATTTTTTGAGATAGCATGTTATACCATTATATTTGAATGTTTAATATGGATTCAAAGGAAATGCACGAAATGCATGAAATGCAGGCCGGTCGATATACACTGCATGCCTTTCGCTCCACACATTTGAATTATTCAATTATTTACATAAAATATCTCTCATTAATGATCATTAATGACATTAATGGTCACCGTGTAATGTTTATATGTCAATCGACAGCTACTAGATATCCGTTCAGAGCGAATAACCAACGCATGACAAATATGACTACATATCGTAACTTAGCTTCCTAAAACACGCATTCTATTCTTCCACTCTACAGACAGTCACGACTATACTGATGATTCTTATTTTCCAAAGAGTTTCGATAGCACAGTCTGAGAAACAAAACAATTCAAACAGAAGCACGCAAAATTTTTATTTTGCATTGGATTTTATATTACGTACAGAGCGAACAAAATTCACAAATGATTTTTTCATATAGCATTGCGTACGCATTTTATCTCTTCCGTAAATTATTGTTGCACAAATACCATAAATTACTTGGAGTAAAACGAAGAAAAATCTAAAATTAGTCGGTTCCTTAGAAAACGATCCAGAATCGTTCGATTTCTTAAAAACCAGATCGAAAATTGGTCGTGGGAATTTCTTGAAACAACGTCTCAAGTATTTCAATTGTATAGAAAACAAAAAGATGTAAAATTCTTTAGTTTCTTCGGATAAGATCTAAAATTCCTTAATTTTTAAGAAAGAAACGTAACATTCCCCACCGACGTAAGGTAAAAGCGAAACATCTAAAATACTACAATTTCTTGGCTAAAAAAGTACTACGCAAAAGAAGACAGTTTATCAAGCGGAACGTACAGTCGAACGTGTGTGCGCGATTAGCCAGGATCATCGTGTAAAATGGCAGCCGTACGTTTTATTAATCGGGCAGCAACGAGCCGCGCCACCTGTTCGAGGGGCTATTTCGATATACATATATCGCAGAGCGGCCGCGATAAGGTGATAAATTTCCAGCAATTACTCTTGCAGCTAGCTTAGCTGGCGATGATGCATCCCTCGTGCCTCTCGTTGCCTTTCAGAACCCTCTATCGTCGAACGGATGCGCATTTTACACCGCAGAGTCGCTTTTCTATTACGCCACGGCTAGCTGTTTGAAGAGAGGCCGGGGATTTATGAGCCTGGGACACGAGAGATCTATTAGGGTTCGATAAAGAGAGGTAGAGATGCTGGAGATGCCATTAGGGCTTTTGAACTCGTTGGTCAATGACAGTTTCGAGGGGGAAGAACGAACGAATGCGAAAGAAATACGCGAGTTTGAAGAGCGGTTATTCCGAAATAAAGATTAACGAGAATATCGAGAAAGTTACTTAACCACTTTCCTTTACTTTGTATTTTCGTTTTCGTCGTAGATATTTTCGTTGCTCGTTCGTGACCAAAGATTTCATACGAATAAGTTTGCTTATTTATTCTTAAATTTCCCCGTTGCTTATTCACAGTCCACGCTTCTAGAATCCCAAAATACAATTCGTATTCTGAAAATGGAATATCGCAACGAAGGAGAGAGGCAAACGAGGCGCGTGCTAGTGAGAAATGTTTTTCCTATGTTCAAGAATATTCAATGTTAAAATAATAAAATCGAGGACTATCAGCGAAAAGTGGTAAAAATTGCCGAGGAAATAAACAAAGAAGCAGATAGAACGTGACGATTTATCAGATTTTGCCCGGTATAGATATTCCTATTTTCGAGACGATAAAACTGAATGTTACAAACGTCTCAGCTATTGATCTGAAATCAGAAAAGATCAGCAAAGTCTCTTAGCTAAATAGCGAAGTCTTGTTCCAAAGTAAATCTCGTTTCGAAATTCCTGTCTTCACAGCTTCGAAACAACGAAGTCGTGTTCTCCAAACCACACGAGTCCCATTTCGAAAAATCCCAACCCTTTCGTGATCAAGAGAACGAAAGGTTCTACTTAAACAAATTCTCATTTTTTATCTAACCAAATTAATTGTTAATCCAAATATCGAACCGCTATTGCGCCATAAGGATTTCATTAATTTCAGTATTTTCTGCTCTCGGTCCAGGCGTTATTAAACGTGATACATTAACGATAATAGCCACTTTATGTTGTATTGTCGTTATTAACTCTATTATTATTACAATATTGCACGAGTATCGTTTTACATATTCAAATAATCGTCTCACCAAATGTATACACAGAGCATCCTACGATGAAACGAACTTGAAATCTTAGGACACTGTATAATTGATCTATTGCTGGACCAATTTTATATGTATGTATCTGTATCGATTGCTCGTCCTAAAAGTGATAATTCTTCCTCTTTGCTTAGCTCCTTACAACGGTACCACGAGAAACAACAAGGGATGGAGATTGATATTTCATGTCTTTTCTTTTCACTTCCACGGTTACGATAAATCTTTTGCCGAGGAAGTTGAGGAATGCTTGATGGATTATAAGCAGAACTATAAGCACTGGTGAAAGAGATTTGAAGAAGTTCGGTTTGTTTGCTATGTTTTTCGCGAGCGAACACGAGAAAGATATTTAGCCGAGTGGATTGTTCCTGGTAATTCTTTAGAACGAATATTTTTATACAGAGGAGAAGAATTCTTCTGCTTATTTTAAAGTGAAAGGAAATTATAATTACGTTTCAAATTGTTCAAAGTAACGTAAATACTAATTATCGTAGTAAACGTGGAGAGTATGCGTGATAATTTTTTATCCTATTATCACGTATCGTTCTATTTATAAAATTTCATTTTATTTTATATATTTTATATCGTTACAGGTATGTTTTAACATCGTAAGCATAATTAAAAACTTGTTTAATTAACTATATTCCCATTCTTAACTTTTTTTAACCATTCTTTTTTTCTCCAAAACGATACGATTTTCCAAGCTCTAAAAGAAATCGTTCAAAATTAAGATTTACAAATTTCCATTATTCAAGCAGCAAAGTCGAGTTCCTTATGACACGATATTTTGCAATACTTATTAATAGATAAAATTTAAAATTAAACGGTAATTATTCTTCTTTCTCGGGGGTAGTCGTATAATTTAAGGAAAGTCGTTCAACCTGCGCGTGTACACGCGTAAATACCTCGCGGCGAATGCAATATCGCGCGACTTTAAGGAACAATATCGGGGTTAAATATTGAAGCATCTGTGTGCCACCTGTGGCGCACATATTCAAGTACGTATTTCCTATAATCGGTTGCTTCACCTGCCCGATATCCAATGCTCGAGAATAGCGTTCACGATAAGTTGCCTGTAGAATCGTGAAATTTATGCGTGGAAATTCGAACGTCGCGGAACAGCAACGTGTTGAGAGAATAAAAATGGTTCTCCAAAAATGTGTTCTAACGCCGTCTAATGGAACACGATGGAAATAATACTTTAGATATTGTAATAGAGAAGCTATTATCGGGCAATCTTAAATCATCCATTCGAGTTTCATCGCTCCATAAAAGATTTTTTATTGGACCTTTTTATCCCCTGTTTTATCAGTATATTCGATACATTTAAGCTGCCTCTCTTAATCGAACTGCGATGTATCCTTTTTCAATATGTTCGATAGATTCAAGAATTTAATATTCCATGTACATGAACTTTTAGGAAAGGGTATTTGCTCTTTTTATAGCCTTATCGATTCTTAAATTTCCTTGGTAACCTCAAATTGATGTTCGATTATTTGATAAAGGCAAGAAGACGATGTTTATTAAATTTTTGCGAAATATAGTCCCGAGGAAATAGTGGTCTACCCATAGTCATACATTCTCAATACCATCTAACCGAATTACGTAGCAATTAAATTAAAATACGTTTGTTAATACGTTAATCGCGTGTCTGTCGAAGAATAAGGCAAAGAAATAACTGTTTGGAATGTAAATTCATCTTTTGAGTAGAATCATCTCATTGAAGGAAAATAAACGTGAGCCATCGAACGAGAAGATGAGGATATAGAACCCGATGAAATCGATGTGCTGACATCGATCTCGTTATCGAACTTTTCTTCGACGTCTGACCGAATGTTCCGCTCGAGTATCTCTCATCGGGCGTGTGTATGCCACCTAATGCGATCGAGCGTGTTTGGTGAACGAATTTATAAATTAACAGGTATAAGCTTCGTCGAACGAACGAGAGAACGAAGAAAAATAAAATCGCGTGCGAAAGAGAGAAGTCGATCGAGTTACACATTATATCGATCGCGAGAACTGTAATCCTCTGTAGAAGATTCATGAAATCGAATTGCGTTTTAAGCATAATGGCGGTTTAGTACTGACTAATAGCGTTCGATCGATCATTTCGAGGTTAATCGATCGGTTGCTATTAATCGGATATAGTTTGAAGTTATGGTAGATTTAATTGATACTAATATCCGCATTTCGTTGGCCATTGCGTACACTTGTGACTCAGATAATTATTAATGCTATCGAAGTTTATTAGATTCGACGTTTTGCAGTTTTTAAGTCTCTAAAGCGAAATTTCAATCGACTCGAGTTTTCTTTTAATATTACTCGCCGTAATAAAATACTAAAATAACACTAAAATATTTCATTTCAATTGGTTCACTTTATACGCTGTATAGCGGTACTCGATTCTTTTTGCTTCGATCTCGGCTGAATTTCGATCAGGAAAAAGACTTTTAACGTTTTAGGTGAATCTTTACATTTTCTTGAAATTTATTAAGAAATTTGTCAACGATAGTACGACTTTGTAATTTAGAAAAGATATCCTGCAATGAACACCGATTCGATGTCGCATAGAAGTTGTGTTCGCTTTTCTTTAAGTGTAAATTTAATCGAACGATTCGCTGCACTCTGTGGATTTGAGTTAGCTGAATTTTGTACTTTACGTCAGCGAAAATCTATCTGTCGTTGATCTTCCGCGCAAAATAACACGAATGTCAGAGTATGTTGCATTGTAATGAAATTAAAATCGATGTTATATAATAGAACGAATTATCTCAACTATGCTACGAAAATAAACAAATTCGATATATTGCAAGGTATCCAAGTGAAATCGGGGCATGAACTATTAATGAATCATTTTATCTACGTGGCATATACTGTACTGGTTCTTGAATACAATTTAGACCACGACCGCGTTAAATAACGATTTCACATTTATCTTAGATTATTTTACATTTTTCTAGTCATGCTCGTTAAATTCTTCATTAAATACTTTTCAATTCCTCCTGTTCTCAAATTTACAAATTTACCAATTTCTACCTTAAATATTTGAGAATATACATACGTATGTCTAAATAATTCGCAACAAATAACCACTAATGAAATGTAAAAATAATATATATATTGGTTCATGCATATATAATGTATTCAAAAAAGCTTTCTATTCTAAATATACTTTTGTGCACCGCTGTATCTATGTATATACCTTCTGTAGAATTTATATATATAAAAGCAAGCACACACTTCTATTAATTCGTAATCGAAACACGACCAAGCGAATAGCGAAGTACAGAGATAGCCTTTTTAATAGAATCCTCTGCAGGTTCGTTCGAATTTAATGCGCCATGTATATTTGATGACTCTACATCAGCGGGAATCCGCTTGAAACGTGATTCATTCGTAAATGGGACGTGATTTGTCGTGGTGATAGGAGGAGATGCGTTTTAAAGTCGAAATTCTCAGATCACTTTCTAATTTATTTCATGAAACGACGATAATCATTAAACTCCGCAACTCGAATCTAACATCCACGGGTGTAAATTTTGCAAAATTGACTGGGTAGACGGCTGTTTCGTAACAACGGTTGTTCTTTAGGAACAATAAAATCATAATTGGAGTTTCTGAAACGTTCCATTAATTTTTCGTTGAAGAATCGATCGGGGGATTTCGAATATGTGAAATATCTGAGATATCGATATCTGCAAGTTTTAATAAATTAGCGAATTAGAGAACTTTATATGAATTTTATATCCGTGCATGATAGCTATTTTAAATTCGATAATAATATATGCCTGTTGCCGGCTGTCGAATAAACTGAACGAAACCTTGAAAACTTTCAATTGAATCGTCTCTCCTCTTTTTTTTATATATTTCCCACTATCTTTTTTATATTTTCCCAAATACAGCTTGAAGAAAAATGTGCACCTAAGAAGCGTGAAAAATTGATTTTTTCCTTTTTCTAAAAGATATTGGGAAAGTGTTTTAAATCCTACGAAAGTTACTTCTATTAAATATATGATATTTGGAAGAAATTGTTAAGATTTGAAGCTATTAATTAAGGATTAATTAAATTATTGATAATATATGTGAAGATATGACATTGCATACGTGTACCAATGTAATAACAATATCTAATAATTTTATTATATAAGGCAGAAGATTTTATCCGCGTGTAATAACGTTCGATTCAATTCTACCTGTTAATATTAATTAATGATCACTAGATTGTCGAAATTAGACGAGCCGAGTTAATATTAAAGCTGTTTAATTCAATATACGTTTCCGGTGTACTGCTTTAGCGAAATGATCATCCTTAATTGAATTCGCTGTTCAAACATTGATTAAAAGTATTATCATTATCATCAAGCTATTTCGTTTAGCAATATAATACCAAAATTATCATTGTTACTTTCGACTGCATTTGTTTCGTAATCGTTTTATCGGCTCGTAAAGTCCGCGCTCTTTAAAATTACATACAAGCGATATTGAAAAGTCATACGTTCCGTCTATTATCCGATTTTAAAATTAGATTAATGATAACTAGAATGTTGCATTAAATACTTAGAAAATTGGATGAAAAATACATCTATTATTCTGTGCTGACACAAAGAATCTTTGGCTTCGAATTATTTCGATATTCATTATTAATCACAAACTTGAAACGCGTCGGTATAAATGAAGATCACTTTCTATCTTTTACAAGAGAACAACTGTAAAATTCGATACACTGTTAACTAGTATCATTGTTTTTATCTGTTCCACTTTTTTAACGATTAAATATATGTTTTTTTCATTCATCTATCGCTGAATATTATCAAAATATCGTTTGCCACAATATTGATATTCCATTGGTATCATACAAAACTTCTTGGATTTACTGCCCGTTTTAAAAAGGTAAAATATTTTTGCACATAACAGGCCATTCTTCTTCTCCACAAATTGCAAGTCATATAAATCCATTCAGGACGAAACAATGAAATAACAGGTAAAAAATGTAACATTACTGAGAAACGGAATAATCGGAACCATCGAGTAATATCAAAATCGCGAACTCGACGAATCTAAATTTCGTCTGAAATCGTGTCACATGTCTTTTCAGACGTTGTACAAATAAAACCGGAAGCATAACCAAATAAAGAATTTCCACGATTATAGATTCGTTAACTGGAACATTAAAAATAAAAAATACTCGAACGTTCTACCAAGTGTCATCATGAATATGCAAGTTCCATCAGGAAATTTTTGCCTTCCTTAGAAACTTCGTTCTGAAAATTGTTTCGTTTTACCGCTTCCTTCCTATCGCCAAACCTTACGGTACCCGCATTCGAAGCTGTCAAGTGCTAGAGGGTCGACGACCCACTGTCTGACGTCCATCGGTTCTCTTATTAAAGTTATGCTTTTCGAAATTTCTTGCCGCGAAATCGTCGTCCTGGACAGGATTTGCCAGGAACTTGGTCAGCTTTTCGGCCTGTCTCGTCCAATTCAATTAACTCGTTCGGTACGAAGGCAAGTTTTGCAGCCCCGTAAAACGTTTTGACACTTGAAGCTCCCTTGGCCTGCTTGTAGTTCGAACGTGTATTTTGGCTATTTCCGGGGATACCAAAAGAAGTAGACGGATGTTTTTTAAAGCTCGATATATCGTAGAATATCACAGTGTATCCTAGAATTTTAATGCGTTTCGAGGATTCTCTATCAGTTTTTCATGATTAGAATTTTCGTGATATTTCTTTCGATATTTTTTTTACAGAAAAATATTGAATTTTCGTGAATTTTAGAGTCCCATCACTTCGGTGAATGTTCGTCGCTGGATACACGTTCGATGTTTTTACAACCGTCAATAATAGAGGAATCAATTATTTATATCGTTGAATTCTGAGATGAGAATGATAAAGTTTTAAATGTACAGTTTTGTTGAAGATTCTCGATGTTAATCAAAATATGATACATCAAATTTGCTATATCTCGATTACAGTAAAGTGAGGTTGGTTAAAATTGTACGAAAGAATCTTCAAATACTCGTTAGCAACAACTTTTTACTCCATATCTTTTTTAATGTTTTGACATTCAAAATATTTGTATCAACGACACGCTGTCTGTTCCTTCAACTTGGTTCACATAACTTTTCTGAAAGTCGTATTTAATGCCAAATTACCATATGAATGCGACGAGATTCTAAAGGCTTAAGAATAACCGAGATACAACCGATATAGTTGGTGCAGTGAGTATCTTGAGAAGACAAAATTTTCGCAGCTATACGAGTCTTATCGTTAGTGTTGAACGGTCGAAAATAGACCACAGTTATCGTTGCGCTTCTCAAAAGACAGACAATGGTCAGAGGCGGCCTTTTTGTCGCTCTATGGTAATTTCAGGATGGATAGAACGCGCTGCGAGAGACAGACCAACCTCTGCGATATCGGAAACTGCACGCCGCTTGGAAATATTTTGCCAGGGATTATTTACATTTCAAACTAGAGGGGGCCAGCTCCGATGGGAAATAATCCTTTTTTTTTTTTGTTTTTTTTTTTTATCATTTTATCGTTCGTCAGGCCACGAGATGAAGGATTGCGGAGGTATTTCATTGAGATTTGATCGCGATGCACGTACGCCTACGACGAGTCGATGGAAACTTGTAGGTTTTGTTCCATGTACACGTCTGTTCGTGACTATCAGAACATCTAGAGAAAAACGAGGTAAACCTGACAAATTATTAAACCTCGTTTGAAATATTAGCCTGTAAAGGTCTCGTACGTGTCTTTTACAGCAGAACAATTTAAAAATCCATTTTACCTATCAACTTTATATTACAGCAATTTCTCTCGTTTTATATGATCTTAGAATTAATCGTGTGTATTTTGAAAGGAAATTGGACAATCAAGAAAAATAGATTTCTCGTGAATTTCTCGTATGAAATTCTTCGTGCGAAATCCTGCTTGACGCAGGATGTTCGATTCGAAAATAGCAGATCAAAGAAAATTGCGATTGTGGTTCCGCAACAAACAACGATTGATCAACTATGACGTTTTGCGCAAGGACAACAGGAATCCTGATACTTATGAATAGGTTTGTATCGTGCATGAACGGTTTATCTCTTTTCCTTGCGAGATTTTCGAAGAGGAATTTTCCTTCGGTAAAGAAACTTCCTTCCACTTACCTTTTACTTTTTCTCCTATATTTTGTTTAGTTTGAACATCCGGTAATTGCAACGGAATTAATCATACATGATTTACTCGCGGAGATTTTTTTCTTTTTCGTGAGCCGCACAAATTTATCTAAGTGAAAGTCGAGTAAATCTAAATTTACGAAAGCGAAGCGAAACTCATTAGAACTCCTCCTAAACTTGCCTCCCATTAACCCCACGATTACCAAAATGAAACACACGACATATATTTACTAAAATAGTCTCGAATCTTTCTTAATTAGAGAACAGATAACGAACCAACCGAATACTTCGATTATATCCACACAGGAATATATTTTCTGCAAATATTTCATAGAAATACGCGGCATATTGTAAGGACAATAGAAACCGATTAAATTCTGACAAGACGTATGTACATTTACATTATAAGCAGTTGAGAAATACTTGTAAAAATGTATCAACAAAATTATTAACATTTTCTGGTTGCTTTTTTAAAATAACGCCCCGTGTTATTTTAAAGCAAATTAATCATACGATATAATATCATTGACATCAAAATAAACAGCACGTATTTCACGCGAATTGTGAATACAAAATGCTTCTGCATACCTGTGAGCGATGTAAAATAAAGTGAAAACTAAAAAGAGGAATGAAAGCAATTGTCAAGAATCGAGAAGAGGGCATAGTTTCGCGATATATTCACGGATAAGTCGGCCCATAAAATAGCAGATAATAGTTAGAATGGAGAAGGTACCGTGACAGGGGGGTTGCAACCCTCGAGTGGTCAGAAAATTGGCACGCATCGCTCGTTTAACCATGAAAATTAAAGATTTCCACGCACGATAACATCGTATCCCGATCGCTCGGCTAAAGGGCAATTACCGGGCGCGTAAGTCGACCGAAGAGATTTCAGATATTCGCGTGGGATATCCCTTAACGACAGCCATTATAGGATCGTTAGAAAATTATCTATTAAGCGTCAACGAGAAGAAAGTTGCAGCGTTTTCATCAACCAATTACGAACGATGAATCTCAATTTCCTGACCGGCGATTTTATAGGTGTATTAGGTGTTAAGTATTCGACGTGGAGGGTCTCCATAAAATTGTTATGGGCTTTTCGTCAGAGTTCCGCTGAGAGTTGAATTTTTGCCGATCGTAAAATTGCGGTCACCAAAGTCGATCGCCATTTCGTAATCTCCGTTCTCGTTATTTTTATGGAATTTCTATCCTGGATTATTCCAGCCCAGAATTTTTATACTTTCGCTTTTCGCTTTCGCTTTCGCAATTTCGCTTTTCTAATTGAGTATGCAATTGACACGCTTTATAGGATTATTGCTTCAGCTCGTAAATGTCCGGCAAATTATTCTAAACTTACAGTTTATTAAAACGATGTGCGCAATTTTTAACACACTTCCTATTATTCTTTATATTTAGTCAACGAATTAACAGGAACTTCAAAATCGGACAACTATCTAAAAAATGTAGAACGAAACCGTTACTCACCGCTCAGGTAAAAGAAGCTTGTGGTGTTGTACAAATTAGTTAGAATTGGCTTGACATTCTCGAAGGTGAAGGTCATCAGCAAATTATCCCGCAAATCCAGCGTGTAAATTCCCGTTGCACCGGCCAGGAAATTCGGTTCCAGGGTGACCAACTTATTATCACAAAGTTGCAACTTCTGCAAATTTACCATTCCATCCAACGCCTTCTCCGAAATAAACTCAATCTCGTTTTGGTCGAGGTCCAGCTGCTTTAACGAGACCAACTCGATGAAAGTTCTATCGCCAATCATGGCGATCAAATTGTTACGCATGTCCAGCTTCAGCAGACTTTTCAAACCGTGGAAACTGTCGGCAGTGATGACTTTGATCTGATTGTCGACTAGCTGCAGTTCTTCTAAAGTAGTCAGATGCTTGAACGCCTTGTCGTGCAACGTGCTGATGTTGTTCTCGTTCAGGCAGAGCATCTTTATCGATGGTAGATTGATGAACGTCTCTCTGGAAATTGAACGAGCAGAATTAACAACTTCCTAAAATAATCAATTCGAAAAGTCCCAAATAATCAATTCGTTTTTGTATGCAAGTTACCCGAAAGGGTGATTTCAACATTTTGACTGGGTCTGGAATGAAGCAGCCATCGTATCGCTAGGGTTAAACGAAGATGACAAGACGAGCTGCGAGAATGATGGAAGAGACGGAGGTTTCGGGAAGAAGTTGCACCAGGAGAATGCTTTATGACCGTGTTAATGGTGCCGCGCAACACGAACGACATACTTGGTGTATCGAATCGATGTCGGAGCTTCGACGTTGATAGGGATGCACTCCTTAAGGAGCAGTTGTTTTGTTTCAAGAAGGACGAGGTTGCTGACTTTTGATGCTTGTGCTTTGGAGTTGCTGCTGTGGCTCGGTTCGAATGATTCCGAGTGGTTTGTTGCGAGGAACTTGGAACTTTTGGAGAAAGATGATGCGTGATTCGCATTGGATTAAACGCAGTGGATACGTAGTGTTATGTGGAGTAAAAATGGGATTTGATATGTTTATATTTTAATGTTTAATATTTTTTATTTTCAGGTATAGGGCAATTCGGAAAATCGATGTGATAGAAGTGTCGAGGGAAATAACAGGAGAAAGAATTCTGTAAAATAGTAAGGCAAGTGGTAGAAGAGATACAATAGCGAATACTGTTCCAGATACTAGACAGAATAAAGCAGAAAGCATTTTTCAAAGCTTATAAGTTTCAGAAAGAATATTACGCGGAAGAATAATCTATTTTTTGAAACAACGACTTTAAAATAGTAATTGTATTTGCTCATAAATAAGGTATATGAATTATTTTTACGTTATGAAGTATGTTCTTACGAAGTTTCATAGATAGATAAAAGAAGTGAATCACGTTGAAATTTTGTACGGACGCGTCGCGATTTCTAAAATATTTGTCAATAAGAAGTACTATGCTTTTTATCGAAATATATAAATTGTATATTTAACAGGAGTGATATTGAACGTAAAGAAAGAATATACGTAATGCTCCTACAGGAATATAAATCTATTACTACAGCTATTCGGTCCATATCTTTCCTTGAAGCAGCAGTAAAGTCACGAATGCTTCGTGTATCGGCACATAAAACGCGATCCTCATTATTAAGCATCTCGTAAACTATTACGTATAGAACCAACTCGATACGGGTCAAACGTCTCCATTCTACAAAATTCGTTCGATAAATATACAGCAAAATCGTAGAAATTTTTCAGTCGTTCCTTCGAAAATAAAAATATAATCACATCGTAATTTCCAATTCCTATCTTACCTCACATCGATCCTGAGAAAATTTAAAACGTACAGATTATTTACTCCTACGCTCTTTACTAGCCTATAAAATTCAAATAGATTTACATAAATTCGTTCCTCCCCTTTGTATATAAAAATATAATCACACGGTGATGTCTAACCCCTAGTTTATCTCGGGCCAATCTTAAGAAGGCTAAAAAGTAATCTGAAATCAATTTAAAACACGTCACTCGCCGCGAGATAAAAAATCAATCAACCTAAGTACTTCTAAAACACTCTCGAAACACTTCCAACGATTAATCCAACCCTTCGATCAATTAAACCCGCATATTCTTCGCTTCGGTACCTTTCAACCTTTCAGAATATTCTCGAGAAATCTACACAGAGGCAGGATACTCCCCCATCGAGCAATCTTTTGTCGTCTATCCGCGTTTACCCTAAGCGACCGCGTTTAGACGAAAGTCGAGCGATCGAGATTCCCCGCCTTATTGTCCGCGTTTCTATCGCGTGACTGCATTCATATCGAGCGTCAACGATTATTTATGATGTTACAGAGCGCGGCGCGATGCAGAGATTGCAAGTACTCGCGCGATCACGCGCGCGACACCCTCAGACTTTTCGTCGATAACGAGCCGCCAGTTGCAACTTTCGACGCCTGATAATGCGTTCGGTATGCACCCCAAGTCGCGTTTCGCACGCCAGATAGGAAATCATAATGCATATACCGTTACGAATGCTGGCAACGTTGTTCGCTTTCTAGATTTCTCATTCGTTTAATCAGAATCTTGAAAGTACGACAAGTATGGCAATATATGGACTTTGATCATCGAATTAAGACTACGCTTGTTTAATTACAGCGTGTATATGCGTAAACTTTATCGATAAATGGAAAATCGTCGTTGGTTGTCCAAATATTACAATTTCATTTAATTAAATAATTATCTAAAATGTAATTAAAAAGCATACTTTTTCCAATTACAATACGTTCTGTACACGCACGCAATGTATCGCGTAAGTTGTCGTTGGTTGTTCATATATAGCGATTTAATTAATTGAACTCGTAATTATTGTAATTTATTATATCGCAAAATATGCTCGAAAGATTCGATTAAGTTGACAATAAAGTTAGGTAGGTAGATTTGAGTAGAATCTGTTTCTGGCGTATTACCCTGTACGTACAAACAGAATTTTGTTTTGCTTTCACATCAGTCATATTTGCGTTCCATTAATTTCATCGGCAAGCTAAACTTGGATTGTTTGATTTAATTGTTTATTAACGACTTCGATAAGTTTGCTCTGATCACGTTAATGTGGTCGGTACACACGAATGGAACTGTGTTAACCGGTTAACCGGTTAACTATGTTTTATCGATTAACTGTTAATTGCCAGGTGCACTTTATAAACTCTGTTCACTTTGTCGTGTAAATGTAATTGATCAATTCGCGTAGTACACATTGCTCGACTTAATCTCTGTTATTAACTTGTCATTAAGTTTAACAACTTTAACTTTAATCGAAAGCTATGAGTATCGCGAGTACAATTTTTAACTTGTGCTTACATACATACAAGAGAAACTGCAGTGAAGAGGACCGAAGCGTGTAAGTGAAACAGATCGAGGTTTAGTCAGAC
The DNA here is from genome assembly GCF_910591885.1 of Bombus terrestris. NCBI lineage: Eukaryota > Metazoa > Arthropoda > Insecta > Hymenoptera > Apidae > Bombus > Bombus terrestris. Next base: position 16,807,064 of record NC_063277.1, on the reverse strand, counting down.
ATTGTGTTCCTATCTTCTAATAAATATTCTATTTGAAGCTTTGTTCATTAACTAATCACATGTATTTTATTTTATGAATTTATATCATTTCAAATAATACCTAGTATAATTTGTCCAAATTTATCAAAGAATATATTACCTGCCAATATCTATGCTAATATCTGTTATATTATCTTTCATAACTTAATGTACTTAATTAATGGACACTGAAAATATCTCTAACGTTGAATTACGTGTTCTATGTTATAAAATATATCGTATAAAATTTATCTATGAATTAAACGAACAAAAAGTAAAAAAAATACTTAATGACTCGTTCTTTGTCACTTTTAATGTATCGTTGCGGAATTAAATACTTCATAATTCTTCGTCGCTTCCATCATTCTTTAACACTTTACCATACAGCCCCCAAGGGATGAACAAGATAATAATTTAATCTAACAAGCTACCACAAGCTTCTATCCGTTTGCGACAATCAACTACTTTGCTCGGTTATTCATTTTTACCCCATCAATTACCACGGGAAAAACAAACAATTACAGATGTTACATATATCGTTTTGCTCCATCTTTATAAAGAAAAATATTATATTTTGATAGGAAGAAAATATTAGATTATAATTAGATTATGAATACGCTATAAAAATATTTAAGAAAATAAAGCAAAGACTTTGTACGAAAGATAGGACGAATAAATTATCGCATATATAAAAGACGTAAGTAACGGTGAAAATTACGTTAGAAATTGATGAACAGAATATTCCTTAGGGCAAGAACTAAGATCAGACTTGTGGAGTATTTCGATCGGTCCAGTAACGAACAATCTAACGAATCTCTCGAAAATAAAGTTTCATAACTCTACCAATGAATATCTGATCAAATTATTCTTAAATTTTCCTGAATATTAATATATATTTAATCACACATTATATGTAGTCAGTAATCGCCTAATCGACGATTAACGAAACGAACACATCGCGTACTCCGCGTATTTCGAGATATTCTAACTCGAGGAGTCGATTCGATTTGCTAGAGGAGTCCTCTGATTTTCCGAAACGCGAATTCTCGGCGCATCGCGAAATTCCACGGCAATTTATGCAGTCGGCTCGTAAAACGCTCCCTTCGAGGAAGACATTTTCACTTTACTCGAGCTCAGACTCCGTAATAGAGCGTAATTGAACGAATCAGCCGGAATTACAAAGGGTGAGGAAAGGGGATATTCGAACATCATCGAACGACGTTTATGTGTGGTAAATTGTGCAACCAGCGATTCTTGTTTAACCAATTCAGGTAACTGTTTAACTAACAGCGGGGTAACCTCGAATTGTTAAAGTTATTTCAATTATAGTAACATCTATTATTTATCACAAATATTTTTGCTAATGTGAACTTTGATAATCGTCTAGCCTGAATTATTGAAATTATTTCTCATTAAGTACTATTTGAGTACTATAGGTTATCGGTAGACTCTGAATTCTTATGCATTTATGGAAGATTCAAAGGGGATTTAAATAGAAAAATGCAGAGAATAACGCAGCTAATATGCAAAAATGTATAAAATATCCAAAGTATCTCTTGTAATATTTTGTAAGCGAAACAAATGCCTATTTGGTGTCTACTATTTTAGTTGTATTTGTAAAAATATGAATTATAAGATGAAGTAGTATAATTGTGGGTGTTTTCTCAAATAAAAAAGGTAATCTCGAATTACTAACATTATTCCACGGTAGCCAACGATAACTTCGATCATTTATCAAAGATATTTTCTCAAATATAAAACTATTAAAATTATTTCTCAAGGACTGCGATTCTAAAAAATTTCTACTCGAAACATGTCAAATATAAATGTGCGAAGGAATTTAAAACAGAGCTTAACAAAATAAAGAGCGATCCTACCTATTGATCTCGGTGATCCGGTTCGAGTTCAAGAAGATCACGATTAGATTCTTCATGTTCTCAAACGCGTGCGTCCTCAGCGTCGAAATGGAATTCGCGCTCAAATCGATTTCTGTGATCGTAGGAAGGTTTGAGAACGCGGATTCCTTCAGCTCGTCGATGTTGGCATCTTGGAGCGTGATCTTCTGCAAGTTCTTCAGCTGTTTCAGCAGTTGAACCGGTATGTATTCCAATCCGTTTGGCGTTCGAACCACGATCTTTAGCTTCTGTAAGAAGATCTGCGAGACGAAATAATTCCATGTTGGATCGTTAATGCTGAACCGGCTCAACACGACGCAAGTGGCTTCCGTGGCGTTTCTAATGGCATTGTTATCGCAGTAACAGTACATAGGAGCCTGTACGCCTCTGATCGCACAGATGTTCACTTCTTTCGTCTCTTTGACGGGCTTCTTCCTGCTCCGTATTCTCGTCGAGGCTGCCAGGCTCGTAGGAAACATCATGGTCAGAATCAACAGATGGTGAAAGATCCAGGATAATTTCATCTTGATCGTCGGTCTACAACGAATCTGGAAGCAGAGAAGTTACTTGTTGGAAATTGTTTCTGGCTATGATCGATCGATTATGTATGGATTATCGATAGAGATATGGAGGTTATGCCGTTGGCATATTAACGATAATAGAATTATTAAGCGCTGATGAAATATACAGCGGAAGATACATGGGATGCTTTGTGTTGTCGTTGGACACGGTACACATCGCGCTTTCGGATTAATTACTGCGGATATCGGCGATTGGATTCTGTAAACGGAACGGCGTAAAATGTAGATTCTAGAAATTTGATAGTGCGATTAATCGATTATTATATTGTAATCCATGATTGGATCGTTCGTTGGTACGATTTTTATAACAACAGCGAACTATAATTTCGATCAAATTCGGAAACTTTGTGAATTCTTTGGTTAATGGAAAAAGAGTATGTAACTTTCTGTGGCTCGTTTTGTTATCGTTGTTGTGATCAATTTTTGTACTTTATTTTATTATTATTAATTATATTTATTATTTTATCCTTTATTATTATATTATCCTTTTAGTAACGATCTATCATAAAACGATCAAATCACCAAAAGCCTGCACATAAATTTCTTCGATTCTCGTATGACGATTCACCCTATTCCTTCGTACCTTCCTGAAACTACACGTTATCGCCCTAACGGTGAACGCGATCATGCTTCATCGGCCCAAAAAGATCTAGTCGAGAACCAATGAAACAAAGGGGGAATAGGTTAGGACCGTGGAAAGTGGAAAGAAAAAAGTACAGAAAGATTGAAGGAGGCTGGACGCTCGGGGGCGTAAAGGCCGTGAAAAAGGTAACCGAAAGGGAACAGGAAGAGGGAAAGGAAGGCGAGTTCATGGCCGCGTGGACATATGCGAGAGAACCTTTCACTTGTCGACGCCACGCTTTTTTCTTTCCACTTTCTCCGTCGCAAAACGAAGACTACCCGAAAAGGACAGCGGCTCGCGAGAAACTCTTTGAAAAATTATCATTCCGAGCGGAACGCTCGCATAATACCGCGTTTCGTTTGTCTTTATTTTTCAAACTGGCGTCCGTCGACGTCCGGCGTCGCCTCGTCTCGCAAGCCGCTTCCGCGTGGGTGTATGCTCGCGGTCATCTTCGCTTCACGAGCGTGAAAAATACTCCTAAGTTCTTTTTCCGTGTCTGGATTCTGTCTTCTGTCTCTTCCTTTGACGACCACGTGTTCTTGTTTTGTATAGGATGCTTCAAAGTAACGGGATTAAACCGATGGATATGCACCGCGCTTCTTATTAGGTTGTCCGAAAAGTTGCTTTCGTTTTATAAGGAAATAATAGACGGACAATGTTTTTTGTTTTATATTAGTTTATTGAATTATACACCGACGTAATAATAGAAATATAACGAAATGGATCATACCTAATTCAATAAAATAATATAAAACGGAAATTGTTCTTCATCTATTTGCACCTTATGTAAGGAACCCTATTCGATTGACGATGAATATTTTTAGGCGCGAATATTGGGAAATGAAATTATCAAAGCATTTTGATCCACGAGTAAACGAGTAAACCTAATAATAAGTATCTTTATTGATAAATAATCGAGTAAATATAGCCATGTGTTTTAATACACAAACGTTTGAAAATTCGTCCTAATCATTTATTTGCTAGTTTTAAGCTCTAGTTCCCCTTTCTGATCAAACGATGCATCCAAACACAGAAATAAAAAAGCGTATAATAATCGAAAGATAATAAACTCTGCCCGTTTTTCAGACCAGCAGGAAATTTGTTAGCTCGTAAGGTGCATCGAATATATCGCCTGGGTCAAGCACGGTCGACTTACTGCATCGCGTTTTTATCCACGCCCGTTTTTTTTATTATTCCCGCGACAATGCGGAAAGAGGCGAAGCTCCCACTTGCTCAGCCTCTGTTTGCACCCATCTATTTTATAATTGAAAATTCACGTTGAATACCTGTGGCTCGGTCGCATCCCGCGCGGCGCGAAAATAAAAAACATTAACCGTTATGTCGCCATACGTTACACAAGACGGTCCATTAAACAGAATCGTTAAGCCGAGTCTGGTCTCTTTTTCTCAGCTGAGTTTGCGTGCACGAAAAAAGGCGACGCTGTTGCACGTTTCTGTCCTCGCGATTACCATTTTACACAGCGTATAAATAATAACGCGTTTAAAAACGTTGCTTCGCGTACAACGAACGATCTCTGCGTTTCATTTCAACCCCTGCATTATGCTTTTTATAGTGTGCCAACTGACTAACTGGACACGTGGCGCACGTTCAAAGCGTTTATGCCAACGAACTATTCATAAACGTCTGAGGATTCAGAGAATACGTATTTTCGTGTCGTGTCTCGCTGTAGAGGAAGGAATAAATCAGCTGGATGAAAATCGAGCGATCACGAAACCTGTACGGGACCTTTAATTTTTGATCGTGCAATCAACCGCCGGTTATCGATTTCACGCACACGCTTGTTCTTGCGAGTTCTCCAATTAACACGCGACGCACCAACAATACGATAGATGGTCGGTTTTTGATTGAACGCTCGAGTTTCCCCAAATTAAGCTCGATTCAAACTCGGTACGGTCAAACAGCATCAAGTCAGATATCGGTCAAGAGATTTTCATTTGGATTGACCGAACTGCTTACTACGAATGCTCTCATTGGATCACGTGTAAGCGAATTTTTGTGCGTAAGATTTGTAGATGAATTTAGCTCCGGAATACTATAATCAGGTACTGTGGTTAAAGCTTGATGATTATTTTAAAACTACTGAACCGAATTTCACCTAGATACTATAACAAGTATACCGTCGTATTTGGGATGTTTTCTACATTTTTGCACGTTATATGCGTTCTATGTATTTCGCAGCTTTAAATCTCCCATACGCGCATAACAATCCGCAGTCGATTTAAAAATAACGTGTCTCGTAAGCATTCTCATAACATATCGTTTATGTAACCTGTTATTATTATTTTTCCTACTTACATAAGATATTGTACACGTATATCGTGTCGTATTTTTATTCGCGTATAAAATTCTCCTCGAACTACAATTTTCTATCGTAATAAAGATAGCCAATAAATAAAATGCCATCAATATCAATCAGTTTCAAGGAATCTGTGTTACAGACAAGTATAGCAACGGGCAAGAAACTCGGGACGAAAAAGTCGAATCGAATACAGTCAACAAGCTTCTCCGATATAAGATCGGAGAATCTTTCTGACCGATTAACCTCCGCAACGACTCCCCTAACATAGTTTCAAGGGACACAATTTAAGGATGGAAACTGGTTGCTTCGCCAGCACTTAGGCAAGAAGCGAGAGACCCAGGATTTATCGTCGGCATTACGCGAGAATCTAGGAAAGAGAACGGAGAGGAGACAAGCTCGAAGCAGACGTAGGCGGAGCCGAGCTTTCGAGGTCTTCGAAACAAGGAAAATCCCTCTCTTCCCTTCGCTAACCTCTAACCAGGATACCAATGGAAATAGCAATTGTGCAGACAGCGTGATGCATGAGGGATACTTTCGAGATTTTGTTTACGTTATACCGCGTCTTGGTACTGCATTCTCTGTGGTTCATTGAACTGTTGACACTTGAGAGGAGACGATCAATTTTATATCAATTTAGGGTTCTCAGATATCTGGGCATGAATCTGGGCAGGAGAATAACATGGAAACAACATATCGTAGATAAATCCAAACAACTTAAATCAAAATTTAAAAAATTCTACTGGCTCACTGGCAGATGTTCTAACTTAAGCGTATAGAATAAAATAATGCTATATAAAGCCATATTAAAACCCGTTTGGACCTATGGAATCCAACTATGGGGAACAGCAAGTAATTACAACATAGAAATTCTTCAACGATTCCAATCGAAAACTCCAAGATCCTTAATAGATGCACCTTCGTATGTTACCAACGAAACAATACATCGCGACCTCAAGATATTCACAGTCAAAGAAAAAATATCCAAATTCAGTAATAGATATAACATAAGAGTTAACAACCACAAAAACACACCAGTTACTCAATTACTTGACACGTCGGATCAGATTCGCAGGTTAAAAAGACATTACCCTTTAGACTTAAGCACTAGATTCAACTAGAATCAAACACACGATAAACACTTATTAAACACGACATAGTACCGCGCCAGAAAAATTAACTTACAATTCTCAATGAGAATTGATTGTAAAATTCATCCAAATAAAAAAGAAATGTAGGGTTCAATTTCCCATTATAGAATCTTCATGACCAACTGTTTTTTTTTTTTTTTTTTTTTTTAGGAATACTTGATATTACCAACAGAATACATAATGACTTCCCTGTAATCAAGTCATTGCCCTGTATGACGTTTATCGTGTCTCCTGTATAGCTCAATTGCTCTCATTGTATGACTCATTGAAATGGAACGCCTACCTGGAACGGAATCTTGTAGTATTTTTCATAATCTTATACTTTTTTGAGAAAGAACAAAGGGGAGATAGAATTTTGTAAACAGAAAATAAAGAATATCATAGTATAATTATACAACACAGGTACATCATATAATTTTGTAATGTAAATATAATAGAATTCTACATGGAATGTCAATTTTCTTCCTCGATCGTTTCTACGTCTGTCGGTCTCGAAACTTTCCAAAAATATTTGATACGTATAATCCTGATTATGATGAGGATATAAATAAGAAATATGACTCAGGAAGAAAATCGATTTCACAATGAAGTAAATATAGTTGTGGATATATATTGTAAAAGAAAGTAAATATATTTGTATTAAAAACATATTAAAAATTCAATATCTATGGCATCCTTCAGAAAATAAATGTGATATGAGTGAAGAATTAAAAATAAACAAACGAAAAATAAAATACGTCATCACTTATTGCCTGCAAAGCAAGTACGCTAAATAATAAATAAGGGATTATAGATTAATCCCCAAAACGGTAAAACAATTTGAATATTTACAAACTTCCTAATCAAAATATTCTCGCGAAGACAAGAAGTCAAATTTTAATTTTTATGCAGTTTGGTACTATTTTGTCGAAAGACGACACAGAAATAGACGATAACAACCCTTCTAATTGAACAAATCTATCACATACAACGAGTAAGAGAAATTAAGAGCGCACGAGTTCTGCTTTAAAACGCGTTTACCGATCGATCATTGTTTCTCCCTTTTCCTGCCCAACTTTCGAGCATTATACACTTTATAAATGGCAACGAAGTTAACAAGCGAGCGACAAAATGAAAATCAAGCCCCCGGTTTATAAAACGGGGCCGGGCTAACGATCCCTGTCACGATAAATAAATAAATAAATAAATCCCTTTCGACAACAAACAGAGAAAAATATCTCGGTGGAATTCCTCCATGACGCGTGTTATCGTACAGTTCAATTTATTAATTCGCCGATTCACCAGATTTCATGATTTCGAAACCGAAACCACGGGAATCTCGCTGGCAATATTCGCCACCTGGAAAATTCCTCGGCTGCCAAAAATTCCGCGCTCAAAGATTTGGTAGGTTGCCGTTGATATCAATTTATGCCCAGGGAGGGATGATCGACTAATCGGAATGCTTTTAAATTTGCGTGTAATCTCGATACAGAGAGGGTAACGGATCGAAGAACGGCCAGAAATCGGAAGAAATCCATCTTCACCGGCAGCTTCGACGCGTTATCTGACTGGGAATGCTTCGATTCAATAATGTTAATCCTCTAATTCTCATAATTCAAATTGCGATACAGTATGGCGAATTTTGTTAATTTCTACTTTCGTTAAAAGACATCAATGAAATATTTGTCGTCTACATTCGACGCAAGAAATATTCGTGTAAACGCTACATGCTTTTAGCTGAAAAAAGCTCTGCAGCATCCCACTTAAAAAATTGAATATCAAGAAAATCTTTTCGGAAAATCTTCCATTAAAAGATTTCTTTCACAAGAGGAATAGGAAATTTTCTAAAACTCGTGGCATATTATCCGCCAAATTGGTACAACGAACGTAGGTAACGAGAAGAGTTGCAGATGGTTCAAAGTGAAAGCTATGAAACACTAGTATACGTTTGGAACGGATACACAAAGTTTCCAGTGTAGCTAATAGATCAAGTTGACGTCGAAACGTGCTTAATTAGAAGCTACGTCGATGAATAGTACTCCAAAGAAGTTATAATACAAACATAATTGAATGAAGAGATCGTTTCATAAAATTGAAAGTTTAGTTGAAATAAAAGAAAAATTCTACTTGTTATATTACAATCAGGTTGATGTTTTTAAAAGTTTTTAAAATCAACTCTGCCTGAAACGTGTACGATTGTAGAGTGGCACGGACTTTGCAGCGAGAAGTCTTGTTTGTCGCTAGAATCGTAGTTGTATTTTGTTGAAATCGTCGTGAAAATGTATCAGGCAAAGGAACAGGTGTAACGAAGATGAAGAGCCAAGAAAGCTTACTTTAAAAGAAGAAAAAGAAGCACGAATGAATGAGAAGATCTCCTAGCAGCTTGTATACGTAAAGGAGCCGAACGTTAAGTGTAAAGATATAACAAAATGAAGCAAAGTAAAAGTAAAACCAACGAAAGCAATGGGAATACGAGAACTACACGTAAGAGTATAAAATGACGCAAAATCGTAGAACACAATACAGAAATTGAAGCCACAGTTGTAAAAACAACTGTACAGAACTACTGCAAGTTTACATAGAGATGAACGAAAAATCATTGAGAAACAAAAATCGAAACTAAACCGAAACTAAAGGAACAAACATTGAAATATAAAAATGAAAGCTTGTGAAGGACATACCAACCACTCACAGCAATTTCCGAAACAGGAGGAGAAAGAAAAGAAAAATACACAGAGATTTTTATTCAAATATTTCATACGCTATGTAAATGCGGATTTTTCTTTATTTTTCCACTTTTAAATTCCCTATAAATGCATAAAAATCCGCGGTCTAATTATTAGTTATATCGTAAATGAAACCTACTGTAAACGAAATTAGAAATACCCAAATATAATACTTATGAATGACATTTCATCTTCAACTTTGAGTATTATTCTCGTATCAGAGAAAAAGTAACAAATACGAACATGATTCTCAGAAAAAAAACGAAAAAAAGAAAGAAAGAGAACTAGAAAAGAGAAGCTGTGCGAAAAGCTGTACTAAAACAGTTCGTATACTAAACGTGAAAGAAGAACCGAAAGAAGAAGGGAGAAGGGCCCCGCAGCCGGGGCATGTGCCGTCGAAACTTTTAAATGAAATTCCTCGAGAATAACCAGGACGCGTTCATCCCTTTATACCCAACCGTAGAGCGGAAAAGGTGTGTCGACGAGCCTGCGTGTCGATTTGCACACACATTCACCATCCCATGCAACGGAGGGATTCCTGTTTAGAAAGCGGCAGAGTTCGCGTTTCGCTACCTCGACACGAGGCGAAAACGTCGTCTGTGGAATGTTAAAACGGCGTTGGTGGACTAAAACGACGCAAGATAGGTAGGAAACTAGGAGGAATCGAGAGTAAAATGTTCCACTGTATTCCTTAATATTTTTTACCCTTGAACCTACTGCTGTTCCGCGTTTTCTGCTGATATTCTCTTATCTGGCCTCGTTTCCGGCTCTAAGGACCACTCTCACTGACTTCCGTTTCAACGAAGATGCTCGGAGCAGTTCGAGCGTTCGAATTCCGACGAGGATCGTATAATTTTATGAAGGGATCGATGGTCTGCGAGTTTATTAGTATTCCAGGTACGTTTCCACCTTGTTCGATAAGACTTTAATGATTCGAAGGGCGATGGTGAATGAAAGGGGACGGTCTTGCTCGCGATTGATTCGTTTTCACGCAAACTTATGAAGATTTCTTGTCCAAGATTTTCAGTTCTCTCAATTATTGTAGTATATGAATACTGCAATAGATACAATGTTGTGCTAATGTCTTTTACATCTACTGTATATACGCAAGCAGAGTAGAAAAATGAAGATGTCATAGCAATTACCAAAGCTATCAACCACCTTGCATCCAGCAATTCCACGGACGAGCTCAACTTCCAGTAACCTCGTTTGCTCGAAATTCATCCACGGAGAATCGAAACCTTCGTAATCTTTCAAGATACTCGGGGGATCTTTAAGTTCGCGGAAGCTAGTCACAGAACACTGCCACGTCTCGGGCCTATAAATCCCTTGTCGCACTATGGAGCGTGCGAAGTCACGCGAATCCTCTGCGGCAATTTCGTCGTCCGCATCTCGGAAACAGATCGATCCAAGCGACGATGAAACGTCTCTAGTCCAATCACGATGGTACCGCGTAAGTCACGCTGTCAACGGTCCCGTTAAGAGATCGATACGTCTTACCAGCTAGTCGTTCCGTCCTCCACGTTGGAAAAACTTGCGCTTATCCGGAAGTCAGGCACGCTCCAAAGGTTGCAATGGAATAGGAAATCGGATGGAGGCAGAGACGGGAGGAATCGTAGGTATTCGACACAGAGCCACGGTCACAGACGACCCACGATAAGTCTCCTTAATTAGAATCTTATCGGAATAAGCTCCAGACGCGCTCGAATGCCGGCTGTGCCGGAAGTAGCCTCTTAGAGATCGGTGACGAACGAAATGCGATTTCGGTGCTTAATTTGTTAGGAGACGCTGGATTATTTGTTCGTTTTGCTTTAAAGTGTTCTAGTAATACCAATATTTTAGCTATTCTTATTTATCATTAAATATGCATTAAATCTGCAATAAATATATCATCGTAATATCTGCATAAATTTTCAATTTTGATTTCAAATTTTGTTAATGTAATCACGACACTGTTGTCTTATTACGATACTCGTTACACGCTAATGAAATTTCCAAACTTTTCGTCTAACACGCATAATATATACATTCGTAAGTGTTCAAAGACTCGCGTGTACCATTGTACCTTAAACGATCGAAATATACCGGAAGAGTGACATCGGATCTTCAACGAGGCGAGTTGCGTTCAAAAGCATCGATTTAACGCGATCGTGTTTCTCAAACAAAATTTGCATACTCCCTCTGCGCCCCGGCAAAATTTCTGTTTTCCACGAACATTAATCTCTGTACAGTTAGGTGATCGCTATTCAAAATTCTGTTCTACGTAGTTCGTGTTTCAGCGTCGAGCGTGCACTTAAATCGTGAACACCCTGCTGTGAAATTTTCCTAGATGTATGTCGTTTCCCGATCTTTGCCGACCGTGAACGCGTATGTATTTAAACCACCGACCACGATGTTTCTCAAACACGATTTGCATACTCCACTTACGCAAAATATGTATTTCCCAGAGAACGTTAACGTCCCTATAGCAACATTGTCCCGTGAATTTTACCGTAATCTCTACCCTTCGTACGAGTACCTGCTTCACACTTTCGGAAACGTTTTTACTCAAAATGCTAATTTTAGTATTTTTGAAAATTGATTTCTTTTTTTTTTAGAAAGAGAAGTCTCGCTTTTTCAAAATAGATTTGGAAGATACATCAAGGAAGTAAACATCTGTCTCAGAATATTGAAGAAAATGATCAAATGTTTTTATTAAAACCTAAGTTAAATGTTTTTGATTGAAAATTAAATTTTTGTCTCCTAATTACGATGGATAAAACCAATCACCGACACGTACTTTTTACCAGAAAATATTTACCCAAAAATACCAAAGCAATTAAATTTTATTTATCGATCGATCGTCCATCTAATTTGTCCATCTAAATGTCTCTATTCTGTGATAAACTTTCAATTTTTTTGGTACAGCGACTTAATCTGATGATATACTTGCTTCTAGAAAATTGCTATGGTTTTCTTGCACGAAGTTTTTAATCTTATATTATTCATCAACTTTGTTGCATCGCGATTACAATTTCACTTGAAACACTGTTTTTTGAAGAAACTGAAGAACCGAAACTCGCATAATAATTTTCTCTTTAACAAGCATGTATTTCAAAGCTTACATGCTTCGAGACTTTCAATCTTTTAAAAAATTATTTTATTGTATATGTAGTACCGTGTCACCAGGAAACTCATATAATGCTCTGTCACAGAGTCTTTATTTTACAGCCTCGAAGCAATTGTACGACATGATTCCCCTTTGAAAAGGGTTTTCCATGTATTTCAATAAAATTTCTATCTTTTAATCTCCATGCAAATACACGTATTTTACAAAGTTACATTCCCCAAAGGGAATTTCCATACTTCGTTCATGGTTACCTCTCTTCGAAGTACATCAGCCTCTTCGTATGTAAATAAAGTAAATCTTACAACGTCAAACAACAAATTTTTGCTAATTTATACTTTCAATAAAACACACCTAAATACTAAATACTCGAGTCATTAATTTTCAGAGGATAATGTTCTTCAACAAGCCAGCAAAATAATTAAAAAATAGATTGGTACATAGTCTCTCTTTCTCAAACATTAAATATTTTCACTGCTCTTGACTCTGTTACTGTCCTCGGATGTTTTATGTGCCAATTTTAGTCCTGGTTCCATAAGAGACAACGGAAAGTATTTTGAATGTTTTACGAAAAATTTGTATAGAAAATTAAAACGAGAAATTAAACGTATCGATAACCATTCTTTCATATTTTTCCCAAACTATAGACATTAATGGGGAGATGGATGTTTTCAGAATAAATTTCCATAATAGGTATTTTTATAATAGGCAAACATACCTGTACACACGTGATACGTCAGTGACAAGCATTATAACGTCATATTATTAGGTATTATAATATGTATGTTTAATGTACATGTTTCCATGATAGGTATTATCGTGTAATTTTCATAACAGATACTTCCATAATAGGAAGATAGATATTTTTTATCATCTACTAAAAAGATACTTCCCTCGTTCTTAAGAAATTTTTCCATATAAAGTCTTGAACTAAAAGTTTATGATCTTGGGTCGAACATAAATAACATTCAAGATCGAAATCTCTACTTTTCTAGGAAATGTTAATTTTTGTCAATATGCAAGGAACAGCGGATTCCTCGAAAAAAAAAAGAAAAGAAAAAATAAAATTCCTCGAAGTTTGGTTTGCGAACGTATACTTTCGCGTTATTAACTTTAATATGCAGTTTGAAGCATGTGAACCCGCATTTACGGATAAGAACCGATAATCCGGCCGGAAGACGAAGGAACGAGCGTGAAATACGGCGATCCCTTGGCCGACAGTCGTGAAAATTTTCCGGGATACCGAGTCGATCGTTTCCCGGGACAACCGACGAAATTTCCGGATATCGCCTGTGATATTTTCGTCGCTTTTGTTCGTTCTCGCGATCCACTTCGCGCTATGTTTTTTTCCTCTTCTTCCATCTTCTTTTTTTATGGTGAATGAGGGGGGGCGGGAGAGGGAAAAATACGTGGAAATATATTTTTCAAACGATGATTCGTGTTTCTCGAGAGAAAAGGACTAAATGTAAAAAGTGCCGCTATATTTGTTGAAACGTTGGAGGTAACACGAAGAGTTCATTATGAAAACCAGAGAACTTTTTGCTCCTTGGAATTAGACGTCTATTTTCTGGAATTTGCTGTTTTCAGGACAACAGATTTTTTTCGTGAGATCGGAGGTATTAATCGATTCGTTAATAGTTTGTAATTTGAAAACGATCAATAATAAAGCAAACCGATAAATAATAATATAAAAGGGGCTTGTTTAAGAGGACGCTACAGCGCGACAAAATAAAATATCCTGGTAATCTTAACACCAATGAGCAATACCTTCGAGGAAGGGTGAAATAATTTCAGAATAGAAGAAATATTTTAGCGAGATTTGAAACTTCGGTACATCAGTGATTAAAATATGGCTGGCTGGCCATGTGATAGCTTCGAACGAATGTTAACTCTCGAACTGAAGCGGGGAATATTTTTCAAAAGGTACACAGATGCTAAAACTTTCATATAGATACCAATTGCGAACATTAATGTTTGAAAACGAACATAATATTAATACGTACGATATAGTTATTATATTACATTGGAATGGATTGTTTGCAGTGAAAGAAGAGAGATTTAATACACATTGATATAAAACAAATATAGAGAATTTCAGAGCAGATTCAAATATTAAATATAATTTTAAATAGATTTTCAAGTTTTCAAATATTAAATAGTTTTTGCTTATCGGCTTCCTCTAAATCTTAGATGCCATTGATCTTTAGCCGTAAAATTAATCACTCGCGATTCCTCGAATCTCGAAACAGATCGTTCTGGCTGCTGTATCGATATAAAAATAATAACGACGTCGAAGTTGAGAGTTTCTTTCGAGCGACGCGTGGTTGCACGAACATCAGAAAACTTGCCCAGACAAAACCAGATACCTTTTCCTCTTTATGTATCTCGTTGACCAAGTTCCCAGCGTAAAGTAGCGCGACGTATCGTACGATTATTCCTCGACTTCGCTTCCTCTTGCGACGCTACAACCCTCGAACGAGCCCATCGACCGTATGCATCTCGACCAGAGCAAGAAAATGATCCTGCTTCGTTAATTATAGATGCACCTCGGTCAATGCATCGAGCGTGTGCACACGCCACAAGAGGCTGCGTGCGATTATCGAGATTTCAGAAGTGGCTCGAGGGGATCTTGTTGCGGTAAAGTCTGCCGTGAGTTTTGTGGAGCTGGCGTTTTCTGATTTATTAAAGAGATGCTCGATCATTTGTTCATTTTACGTTTCACCATCTTCGTTCTCCTTTTATTTCTCTTTCGTGGAATTTTGTTGTTTACGTCGAAAGTTCCTCCGTGATCATTATCGAGAGTAACTGAGATTTTACACTCGTAGTATACGAAATTATCTCTTGGTTTAGAAGGATGTCTTTGAACGTAGAATATCTTCTTTTAAGAATGCAACCTTCCTGAATTAAAAATGTACAGTATCTGTGAATTGTGGATTTTTTTAAAACTGTAATCATCTTTTTCTTAAATTTACCATTCTTTTAGTCGATATTAAAAGCAACTGGTATTTTATAATCTGTTTAGAAAGAATTTTATTTTCTTGGATGTTATTGAAATTAGAATCCTCTCCATTAAGATTTATAAATCAGAATTTTTCGTTTCATTTAGAATTACCTGCACAACCAGATATTTAGAATTACCCATACTTATACCTAGACGACAAGTTTATTAGCATTTTCTATTCGAATTATTATCAAGAACCGCGATTGAAGGAAACTCTGGAAAATTGAAAGAACTCTGTGTAACTTGCCTCTGTCATCATTCATGCCTATCCTGGATGATTCAGAAACAAACAACAATGCACCTTACTTGAAAATTCCTTTGAAAAAGAAACCGGCGCAGACGCGAACAATCGGGAGAAAATCTGAAAATAACACACGGCCATTACGCTGGTTTCTCGTAAACGAGCACATTTATTCCACGGAAGCAAAAGAGTCTTCTATTGGCTTCCTCGAGATGAATTCAAGCGAAACGCGGCGTACTCGAGCGGATCTACGGCGACACAAAGCCTTATACGCGGCTTTCAGTTAACGATACGTGCGTTAAAGCGGGCTGGAAATGTAAACATCGCGTGTCGCGCATTGATGTCCCCCGTAAAACCAGCTGGCAGAATTTCTGGTTCCATTTGGCCGGTGTCGAGAACGATGGAAAATGGAAGGTCGCGTACGAGAATTTAACGTCAGAAATCGCGGAGTACTTGGCTCTATGAAAATTGAATTACGACGCCGTTTCATACGAGAAAGGGATGCAGTTAAGGTGTCCACTTTGTGTTTAATATCGTGTCCCTGCGGCTGTTCAAAGTGTGGTACTACAACTTTAGGAAACAGATTTTTATGCCCCGAGTTTGAATAATAAATTCTGCAGTAAATTCCGGAAATTCATTGCCGTCAACGTGAAAATTCAATTTTTTTATTTTTCAGCTCGGTGAGAAATTTTTGTCGCCTTTGTATCTTCCATAATGATAACAAAGTTTTATTTGGTGAAGCACGGATCTTTAATTCTTTATCGTTACGAGAAATTTTTGTTAATTTCACATTTCTGTAGAAAAATTCAGATTTAATTCCGCGGTAAAATTCCGTGAAGTTATTGTCATTAGTCTGCGTGGAAATTATTTTTATCAAGCGACTTAAAATACCGCTTTTGAATTTTTAATCGCGAAAAAAATTTTAGCTCCTCGAGAAGACCTCGTATTTAATTATTCGACACCGCCACTTCCTAATTAACAAACTCTTTTCGGGATAAACCTAGAATTAAACGGCATGATGAATGTGTTTAAATGAATAATATTGTCTAACGCACTGGATTGGATCTTTCTATTTTAAGTTTCATCTCGTTTAGAAGATCCGTAACATACGAAATGGCAGATTATTTTTCGAGATCTGTTCTCTTTGCGACAGATAGAGTTGAGACAACTTCTTTTCCAGCGTTTTTTTGCCTGTCTCTTAGGTGAGCGACACATATTTCCCGGGTAAAGGATGAATTCGTCGCGAAAATAGCTGGGGACCCGCTAGATGACGACCGTTGGCGAAGAGAATTTTTGAAACGTGACGAGAGATTCTATGAGATGGAGGAATCAGAGGAAATTTTCCATCTAATATCTCCTGCTAAGCTGTAAAAATATTTCGGTACGATGAAGTGTACTTTGTTTGATAATTAATTTGCATGATAATAATTAATGCCAATGATAAGATAAATCGGGAGAGAATAATTCGATCGATACGAATGACAATTAATTTAGATTTACTTTAACGATTATATGTCGGGTCAAGTAATTTTATCTCCTTAATTTTTTATTTATAATTACTAATGGAATTTATCGATTTAATTTAATTTAATTTAAAACTAATATTATTAAGTCACTAATTCACTACGATTTAAACAAATTGTAAATTAAGTTTAACCATTTGCCAGCGGAGCTGCGTCGTTGTTGTCACGAGCATCTATTATTTTATAATCTTTTACTATATAATATAGTTTACTAATTAAGTTTACTGGGGTTAACATTATCTCGCACGCAAAAACAGACGAGTAAAAGACCCAAAGCAGCCTATAATTATTTCAATACTTTCATAGCTTCTGCGACAAGCCCTGTCATCTTAGAAACTCCCAAACTATTAAGCAATCGTTCAGAAGCTCCTAATTATCACGAAGTCGGATAGAAGTGCTCAGGTTCGGCCATAATTAATAGAGAAGTATCTCAGATTACCGGACGAAGCTTGGACTCCTTTAAATTCTCGCGAAACTAATAAGGAGACTGTGGGTTTTTATGCAAATTCATATTCTCGAGGATATGATATAAAAGAAGAACAAAATAAAATCCAGATAGAAAATTGTTTTTGTCGAGGTTGATTGATAGAGGAACGAGTGGATGAATTTCTAATAGAAAAATATATTGAAATAAGTATAGATACAAGCATAAGTACAGGTATAGTGTATGCTGACCCACATCCTCACTCTTTCAGTGTTACAATACAATAGGAAGGACGATAGGGAGCACGTTCATATATTTATAGCAAAGGACATTACCAAAAAGTTAACCTTGGTACGTAGCTCTAGCTGAAGGCTACAAGAAACAGCAATAGAAATCTACTTATAGTTCTTTTGTTTCTAGACCTTGTAACCCAAAACAAAATTTATATTCAAAGGCACAATAATATGCACCTCTCCTTGTTTTGAATTTTTGTTTAACTAAATTCTATTCTCTTCGTAACATTCAACCTCCAGGTCACAGATGTACAAAAGAAAAGGTGTAGAGTTTTTCAACTATATTTACAGCAAAGGACATTACCAAAAAGTTAACCTTGGTGCGTAGCTCTAGCTGAAGGCTACAAGAAACAGCAATAGAAATCTACTTATAGTTCTTTTGTTTCTAGACCTTGTAACCCAAAACAAAATTTATATTCAAAGGCACAATAATATGCACCTCTCCTTGTTTTGAATTTTTGTTTAACTAAATTCTATTCTCTTCGTAACATTCAACCTCCAGGTCACGGATGTACAAAAGAAAAGGTGTAGAGTTTTTCAACTATATTTACAGCAAAGGACATTACCAAAAAGTTAACCTTGGTGCGTAGCTCTAGCTGAAGGCTACAAGAAACAGCAATAGAATTCTACTTATAGTTCTTTTGTTTCTAGACCTTGTAACCCAAAACAAAATTTATATTCAAAGGCACAATAATATGCACCTCTCCTTGTTTTGAATTTTTGTTTAACTAAATTCTATTCTCTTCGTAACATTCGACCTCCAGGTCACGGATGTACAAAAGAAAAGGTGTAGAGTTTTTCAACTATATTTACAGCAAAGGACATTACCAAAAAGTTAACCTTGGTGCGTAGCTCTAGCTGAAGGCTACAAGAAACAGCAATAGAAATCTACTTATAGTTCTTTTGTTTCTAGACCTTGTAACCCAAAACAAAATTTATATTCAAAGGCACAATAATATGCACCTCTCCTTGTTTTGAATTTTTGTTTAACTAAATTCTATTCTCTTCGTAACATTCGATCTCCAGGTCACGGATATACAAAAAAATGTGTAGAGTTCTTCAACATTCTTACCCGTCAATTATTGTAGAAAAGAAAAATTATTAACAAAAGTATATTGGTAAGGAGAGGACTTTTCGATTAATTACACACATTCGCGAGTTCCGTGCCATATTTCGAGTGATTTCCATTCCGTAAGACCTGCGCAGGTTTGTCAAGATGCCTCCACGTGCGTTTTGCGTCCATTAATTACTCGGCCGCTTTTGTTCTGGCGGAAGTTCGTCGCGCGAAACGGGTCTTAATCACCCTTACGACGCCGACCGTGAATAATTAACGCGTCGTTGCGGCAAGGTAAACTGCTTTCTCCTTTTTCCTTTCTTCGCCAACTGCTGTTTTTTCTTTTTCATCGTCTTCCTTCGTACGCTGATAATAGCTTACTTTTCTGGCCGCCGACTAATCCAATTTGCCCCCGCGAGAAGCTTCGGGTTAACATCGTGTAGCCCGAGCGATTTATGAACGTCACGGTGGAAGGAAACGTAAACGAGCGTGTATGGCGCCCGTGTGGGACACCTTGGGGTGAGAGCTTGACCAGCAAAGCGTCTAACGAGACAGCGGTATTTATGCGATACGGCTTTTTTTTTTGAAGAATAAGAGGATTTACGGAGGAGGAGAAGGTTTTGTTTAGTCATCTTGGCATTAACTATACTTGGTTTTCTCTTCTGTTTATCTGTGTTTTTAACGTAAAACAGCAATATCGTCACTAAAATTATAAAACCAGTGGAAACGACGTGAGTATTAGCTTTCTTTTCATCGCGATTACTAAAATTTGCCTTTGGCAAAATTCAATTACCTATAACGTATGCCTATTTTAATTTCATCGTACCATTTTAATTCTTTTTCATTTCGCGTTTCTCTTAGCTATCGAACGCTGTTTAATGCAAATCCCACAAACTATTATTTTCCTCCGTGATCCCAAAGAATTAACGCTAACCCTAATAATCCCTTCGTCATTATACGAAGCAGCTGGAAAGGTATTTCTGCGCGCTCCAACTAGTTCAACTATTTTCTATCGTCGTTTCTGATCCCGTAGCCAGACCCCTATTTTCCAGCTGCGGCATTTTGTGGTTTCTAACGACTACGATTAACGCGTTATTGCGTGATTCTCGTGAGATTGTACATGCCGTTCTGCCACGAATCACGATGGCTCGATCGATATCCGTTTCCGATTCAAACGGAAGAGTCACAGGCGTTGTTCACGATCGCTACAGCGACGCTCTCGCTTACGGTGGTTTACGCCAATTTCGAGATACACACGCCACAGGGATATTGGAACGCTGCTAATATAGCGACCAGTCGTCGTGCACACGCCTTGGAGAACGTGCTGTCGCGGTTCCCAATGGAAGATCGGTGTATCTATAGAGAAATCGAGGACGGAGCACGCGTTTCGTCAGGTCTGCTCGATTTAATCGAATTTGTTTCAAATGGAAAGCAGTAGAGGCGTATAAAATGTCATAAGTTATAGTCTTATAAATTTACGAGAAATTTGATGCTGCATAGAGTGCATATAACACGCAAATATGTACGCGAGTATCTTGGCTTTAGTATATTTCGCAATATCTAGGATTATATTTTTTGGGGAAAATAATTTTCCATGTTCTATCTTTCAGCTATATTCTTTCTTCCTGTTTCGTTCTATTAATAACATGGTATTTATAAAAGTTATATTAAAATCATAATTTATATCGATAAACAAGACTTCATTGGAACACGCATGATTACGTGCATCGTTAGGAAGAAAGGAAGGAAAGAAAACAGAAAAAACATAAAGAGCGGAATAAAGATGCATCACGAGGAGCGAGGAATTTCATTTTGCCTTATCATTGGTGAAAGAACGTAAGAATGGCCAGCGAGCCAGGAAACCGCATTTAAGAATTTATCTTGTTACACTCCAAGTGTGAACCGTCGTAATTACGTGAAAATTATGCAGCGCGATCCTTGAAACGTATTCGTTCGACCTGGTATACTCGAAATTTTTTCTGGTTAATCAACGTGTTACCAGAGATACTTTAAAATGTTCCTTTAAACTGGAAACAAAGTTACGAATATTTTCCAACAATCTCTCGGAGTAGATCGCGTAAAAGTAGTTCGCCTGTCAGTTCCCCTTTCTTCGAAAAACTTCGAAATATTTGCCCCTCGACAAAACGATTCCTGAAACTTCTAAAATACTAACTCTTTCATTTCTGTATGTAGACCGATTTTTCTTTTTTTTCTTTTTTTTAGAAAAATTTACTAAATGTCCAGCTGGACAAATTGTAAGGTACAAATTAAATAACAATAATAATAAAAAAAATTATCAGACGTTCAAAGAAGCCCTACTTTAAGTACTTCGTTCTTCGAGAATCTCCGAAAAATATTTGCTTCCAAAGAGAGTAAATTTTTCTCGAAGAAATTGCTTTCCTGATTTGTTACAATTTATAAGATATATATTAATCTCTATATATCTGAACAGACTATAATATTTTAAGTGAGATTAACTTTTTTTACTTTCGCATAGATCACAATATCTTTAAACAAGATTTATACACTATGAAGTTTCTGAAGGAATGTCATCGTTATCATCATCGTCATACTTGTTCTACCTTCAAGAATTTTCCAAATATTTTTCTCAAACAAATTCAAACAAAGAGCGGCGTTATTTTCACGCGTTTTTCTTTGCCAAGTTTGTTTTAGTACCAACGTTTAGAGATTAAACGTCATCGCGCTGTTCGTACGATATTTCTTCGTTATTTCAAACACGCAGGAGCGTCATTTCCTATTCACGCGCTGTGCCGCTTCGTGATTTATCCACGGTTCTCGGCGACACGCTAATTCCTCTGCTTAAACCCGCGTTCGATCATTTATACACCACCTTGCTACGTGTTTGCTGTATAACGACAGCAAAATCTTCGATTCTGGCCTTAATCGATGTTCGTTAGTACGTTTATGATGATGCTGCGGATTATCGAGTGAAATCACATAGGAAAGTTATGTAATCCTTTAGGACGTTGCAAAATTGAATTCTCTATCGATATCGCTACGTCAAACTCAATCGCAACAGTTTCAAACAAATTTCAGATACTTGCATAGAGATCATTTCGTTTCAAACTGGCGAATATTAATTTGATTACTCTAGTTTCTGATCTTCATTTGTATCGTATAGATCGCGTATTCGATCCTTGTTACATGTTACGATATTGTAGTATCGTGGACAGATTGTCTAAGGTACGCAGAAAAATACAAACGGCAACACATCCAAACCAGGCGGTTACTGAAGCGTGCAAAACTCTCATAGAAAGAAGACTAAAAAGAAAACACCCCACTAAAGAAATAAAATAGTCAAACTCGAAGATGGTATCCCACTGGAGGTAGTCATCCACATGTTATTTAGCAATCAAGTTAGAAAAATTTACCAAATGTCCAACTGGACAAATTGTAAAGTACAAATTAAATAAAAATAATAAACTAAGATTGTCCAAGAAATAAACAATGTTTCGAGAAAGCCTAAGTGCTTACAGGCCAAAAGGGTCTGGAAACTTCAATGGACCGAGCGACCCATCAATGTATCGTCACTCCGTTCTGTCGAATGGTTATGCGAAAAAAAGGCCTACGTGGCCATGGCCGCGGACGATTGCGAAACGCGTACGTGGTGAGACTATGAGAAAAGACAAAGGGATGCCTAAGGGAAAAAGACGAATTAAGAGGCAGTCGTGAGTTGAGAAGTCAGAGTGTGGTCAGCGTTGTCAGAGAGTGCTGTCAGCGTTGTCGAGGAGGGTGGTTCGCATGTAAGAGAACGTTGGAAACATTGTGACGAGAGTTGTAAATTGACTATTTAGTTGTCTTAGTCATAGCACATTACTGTATTACGCATTACACGCATTACACGATCAAATACACGGATAAATAAACTCCGGTATCTGAAAAAGTAACACATCATCCATAACCTACTGACGTATGTATATGACATTCGAATTAATCCAAAATGATCCAGCACGCTCGATAAATCATCGTACACGCTTGCGCAAACCTCAAATACATATCGTTTCCTGCGGTAGATCCATTCATCCTTCCATCGTTATCCCCCGGGTATCTCTCGTTCTCCACGCATTCATCAACGTATATAGTACACGTTTCTCAGAATTGACGAGTTCTACGCAGCACTCGAAATTAGTACGAGAGTACCATTCGGCGTGCGATCAGCAAAATAAACCCGGTTTGCACGCGTAACTCCTTTTCCGGCTGGTCGCACCTTCTGTCTAACCCTCGTTCGCCTACGTCGCCGAAACGATAACGTAACAACGTATTACGACGTGTAAACACAGAACGACAGAGATCCGGCGCGTGGAAATGAGCGAAATAATCCCCACGGCTTACGTTGCTTTAAGATTTCGCGAAGCCACCGGTGGGCAGCCTCGTAAATTTCCGCGGCTCAGCACATAAATTACACCGTTTCGCTATCTTCTTTATTCTCCCGTCGTATTTCCGTCTATTTCGTGACTCGTTATACGACTTACGTCGTTTCGCGACAACGATCGAAAAGCTGCGACGCTAATTCAGTACGTTCAGGCCGACTAAAGGAATTTAGGGGAGAATCATATTTGATTATTCTGGTTTTGCTTCGAAGATTTTGAAATATTGTTTCTATTTAAGAGAGGGTATTTAGTATCTCGTTCGTAAAAATTTGTGTAAGTGAATTTTATAGTTGAGAGGCGTTTCAAGCGTTTTGTTCGAACAACTCTTTTGGCATCGATGAATTTCTCGATGTATTTGTACACTTTTAAGGAAATACTTAAGCAGTTGAAGAACAGATTTACAGTGACGATTGTATTTTCCAATATAGTAGCAGCTTGAATGTAAATTAATATTTCATTACTGCAATTGATTGAGAATTATATTGGTAACAGATAATTCGTTGTTATTCCGCGTAAAATAGTGTTTCGCATATATTATCATAAAAAGCTCGATACATTTCTTGCAGAAATAACAAACGTGTCTGGAAATGGGGAAGAATTACAATTTACAGATTAGCTAGTTCATTATGTACCAAACAAACGATGACACACATTATTATACAATATTTAACATGGTATTAAATACTCGTAGATGATATACGATTAGGAAATACGCGAATGATATAAAACGATATAAACGATATTTGACACTGTCTTGCTGTTTCAGGAATAAAAAAGACGAAGAAAATGGCTTTGAATTCTTCTAGAGGAGGTGCTATCTTCTGAATGCACAATGAAATCACATGGCACGAAATAGAACTGCTAGCCCAGAACACCCAACAATCTCACCCCCAAACCATCTCTGTGAAATCGCCGCAACAACCTTGCCTTCTTGCCAAGCTGAACCATCGCCGCGTAAATTGTCCCATCTTCTCATACTCCTTTGCATATAGCGTTTGCTTGCAAAAACTGACAAACGCTTGCCAGCAAGTGCGGGAGATGCGTCAAATTGCCAGACTAAGTTACAATTCCAGCGCTCTTTGCGTCTGAATTCTCCTTTTGAATCAAAAGCCTCGAATTAATGGCACCAACAACTCGATTGCATCTGCCATTTTTCTCTCTTTTCGTTCTTTTCCGTGAAATACGCGAAAAATTCGCGATCATCGTTTAACCATCGTAATTAACACGTAGCAACTGCGAGAATATCCAATTTTTTTTTTTTTTTTTTTTATCACTGACCAAGTTGAACAAAAAAAAAAAAAAGAAGTGATAAAAATTCGGTGACAAAAATGTAATGAAACGATTCGCCGTGGCTATCGGCGAATATTGAAAAAGAGGAGATGAAATAAACTCGTTTCCTATCTTCTTTTCTTTTTTCACAAAAAAGTTATGGAGAAATTAACGCGAGAAACTGATCCAGAGTAACGATGCTAACTCGACTTCCCGGTTTTGTTAATGACGAGATCTGTTCCTTATTTACATGGATTACGATGATTATAATCCGGATGTTTTTCGATGAAAGTTTCGATTCTTAATCCCGGATATTTATGCTTGGCTTGGTATAACCGAGTAGCATAATCGATTTATCTGATAGACGATATGTAAGATACACCTTTTCCTAGGGAAATTTAATTATGAGAAAAACGAAACTTTGTTACATGAAACTGCAAGCAGAATCGTATCTACCGTTTTCAATATTAGATACTTTTTTGATAGAAATGAAACATAATGAAAGCAGAATCGGTCGAAAAACATTAATAAAATAATAGCGAACAAATAAATGGTAATAAAATAATTGTCTGAAACGGAGAGAAAATTACAGAGAGAACAAACTTTTTATCAAAAATGTATAATATAAATTAATTTTAAACGTTTATAGCATAAACTGTACAGAAACGAATAAACGCCTTATCAAATATTATGTATAGCTCGTCGATTTTTTTATGTCGCACAAGCGTTATAAAAGATCGTAAATCGAATGTATCGAAAGGTTGAAAGCGATTAATTTCGGTTTGTGCTTGTGTGTAGGTTTGCAGAATTTGAACGCAGGAAATGTGTAATTGCGCTCCAACATACGGAACGTATCGCTGAAGCGTTAAATTGTATTCTCAAACTGCATTTCCACGCAAATTACACGGGCATGCGATATCATCTTTCGAGTGACTTTCTTGCGGAGACAAAACACGGCACACTCCGCGCAACACCAACAAAACCTTTTATAATTCACGGATTCTATGATGGAAAGCAAATCTCTGTACCGTCTGAGAGATGGCAATGCTCGATACGAAAACCACTCAAGAATACAGTAATATCTGATATCTTTATTATTTTCGAAACCTAGTTAAGGAATTCTTAGTCATTTATAATCTCAAATCTGAGATATAATAATATATGAACGATAATAATAATATATGAATGATATCACGTTATTAGAATATTTGAAGCACCGAAGTACTGAAATCTTCAGAATTAATAGTTTTTAAGAGGTAGGAAATGTTCATTAACGTTAAGAATTCATGATATTTAATAGCGTAATGCTAGAAATACCAGAAACTCTGAAATTCTAATGTTATATTTTGTAATTGAGAATAAATTCAGTGCAAGTTATAAACTGTAGCATCTGTGAATTAAACGCACAAATAATCGTGAAAAATTACTTGAAAGTTAATTTTAATTATATCGATTCAAATTCTTGTGCAAAGATGTAACTTTATTACAAACATGTTGTTTATTTTTAGAAAAATTATTCAGAGTTAACAAAAATGCATAGTAAACGAGTTATATCGTACAGATGGAATAAAAGTCCAACTCGAGGCTACTCCCTCGAAATTCGATTCAACCTGAAGCACAAGGAACTCATCAGAATCTTAAAACCATCCCCTGATGACACTCTTATGTCTCGCGTTTCCTTCTCATTTCTCTGCATCGACGTCAAATTACCACGTAATTTGCGTGAAGCGAATCAACCAACATCCCACCGACGAACCATGTGAAATGCAACGCAACGTGAAATCCCTGCAGGATGGTACCGGGCAAGATTCGCAGCTTCGACTTTCGCCGAAGGCAGGTTAATTAAGCGAGCAAAAGACGCGCTCGAGTGGCGTTATCGAGGCGTTAGGTTTGTGTCTGCAACGCGAACAATAAACCACGACAGAGTCTAGTCTCAAGTCAGTGTATCGCGTGGCATACTGTTATTTCCCTGGTACTATATTGATTCCGGTGAGTTCACAATTACGCGACCCAGCCGCTGGCTTTCAGTATCTTCCTCTCGACGACCACCTTTCTTTCTCATGTTCCAGCCAGCCTCATCTCTTCGCTAGCTTGTCGCTTTTGTGGCCACGACCTCGACGATGTGACGCTCGATTTCAGTTTTCGAGCTGCTCTGTTTATGAATATACATCACTTGCAGCGATGAATTTCCCGGCAAAGTACACCGAGGCACGTCTAATTATGCGGCCAGCCTTATCGTTTGGCTGGCTGCTCGCAGTGGGTGGGATTAATTACGATGATCGTTTGCATCTTACTCTACGCGTCTTATAACACGTCTGTTTTAAATGAGCAAATTTTGGATCTTGGAGATCGCAAAATCGTTAGTCAGATTGAAATTCCTTATTATTTTCGGGGTAAACTGGAACAGCTGGGAAATTCCTAACAAAATTTACTTCATCACGATATAACGTGTCATGGTATTCCGAGGATTTGATTTTTCTTTTACTCGATTACTATTCCTACGTCACTGTGTCGTTCGAATGGACCGAGAATTGATAAAGTTGTATAAGTACAAAGTGATAAGGGAAATGGAACTGTATGAATGAACGCTGAATTTGAATGGGTAGAATGTCGGAGTGTTGCTAGCAAAGAAGCTACCTGTCTGCTGAAATGTGCGATTTTATCTCAACTAGGGTTACTTCCGTTTGATGATGTGTTCTGGTGGATGTGATGATCGCATTATTCTTCTTTTTTCACTACTTATGCTTGAAGTGCTGAGCGTGTCGAAGCGAGTTAAAAAACGTGTTTGTGGAGGGTGAAAATTTTGGAAGAAGTGTCGAGAAAAACGGTTAGAGTTCTCCCTTGTCTGGTTAATCGCTGATTGACTCTGAGTACGCGAGATGCATAGGTTAATAAAGCTAAATCCACACAGGCGTTTGCCTGTCCGCTGATCGTCTGATTGTCCGCTTATAGATCAATTACTATCTACGATGAAATTTTCCAAAGTCAACGTACTTTAACACGTGGTACAACGACGATGTTTCTATCTGATTTTATCCTTAATGATAAAAATTGAAAAAGGGAAAAATGTTATTGTAATTTACAGAGGTCCACAACCATTCTTTTCTTAAAACGAAACATTTGGTTTCAAAAATATTCACTACAAAATTATGCTACTATCGTCGGTTGATCATGTCATAGGAATTGTCCAAGTTGTTCATCGATTTGACATGCATCATACCAGCAATATCATCGTATCACGAGATCAGCTTAGCGTACGAGTATAGAAGTAGCAAGCAAACTTCGGCGTTTGCTTTGGTAACGGTGGTAGTGCTTGGTTTCGGATACTTCCGGTTTCGAAGGATACAACAAGAATGGATAAAAGTTGCTGAAAGGAAAATATAATACAAGTTCGTAGTCAGGTAAGTATGGAGTTTAGAAGGTTCGTTAGTCAGTCTATATGAAACATAATCTTCGCAAATGGAGTAAAAATTATGAAGAATTGTAACGATGTTTACGTAAAAGCTGAATTTTAACAAAGTTGGAAGTCGTGTTCCCGTTTTATAGCAGATGATAAATGTTACGTACTCCGTGATGAAAAATGTGAATAAACAACTAATCACTTATATATATATATATATGTCGGGTTGGCGTTAAGATTTGAGTTAGGGTTGAGGGCGTGAAACGAATCCCTATTGGCGCCAGGCGTGATCATTATGCAATAGAGGAGATATTTACTAGTGCAAATATGACTATGATGGAATTGGACAAGTAATCGCGATAATTAGATACTCGAGAAGCTAATGACAATGATTCTAGGCTCACTAACGAATCCGCGGTCAAGGGGATGACGAACTCTACTTTTCTTCAGCGTCTAAGTTGTACTCAATGTTAATGCACGAGGCAATCACTACGTATCTGAGAGTTACTTGAATCGTCTTTGAGATCGTACCGGAGAGTGGTTCTCCATCACGGTAACGCTGTCGAGGAAAACTATGACGGGTGTGCCCAAGGGCACGAAATCATCGGATTCGTGGAGAAAAGCCTTCATTCAGAAAGTGAGGGAAATTGGCGTTACTGTTAATTGGTCAATTTCCATGTTGGTGGTTAGGGAAAGGTGCTAGCCGCCCTTAAGAGAAAGTTCGAGAAGAGGAAGCGTCGTTGGTGAGAAAAATAGATTTCTCCTATTTTCTCGTAGTTGGGACGAGGACTGTTTGTCGGTTTGAAGGACTTTAGTTAAACAGATCTTAAGATTTATAGCAGGTCCTCGGGCTAGCTGAACATGTACTGTGGAGACGCGTCGACATCTGGTAATCATCTTACTCAAAGAATAGAGTCTGCGTGTGACGAGCCACGGGACAGAAATCCTTGAAATGCTTACCGTCGTGCCCCGTCCTAAGTATTTCTTTTAAGGAGAGCTATAGAGTTACTTCATGCCTTTGTTAGACAAAACGTTCATCCCTTGACCGCGACTACGTTCGGCGACTGGTTGTCGCCTCGAGCCCGAGCTCACTATCATAAATCTCAAATAAGTACAGTCGAATCGAATGACAACAGTTTCTTAATTCGGCTATGGTGAAATCTAAATTACAACACTAGGGGTCTTCCCAAAGTTCCGAAGGGAAGGTTCCAGTATTCTTTCATCTCCGACATATATATCAAACTATTTTTCATTCCTTATTTTAAATATTCTAAACAAATTTATAAAAATTACGCGTAAATTTACTTCTGCGTATTACGATCTATAAATTGATACTTTTCGCAAGTTGAAATATATCAAAAATTAATACGAAATTGGTAAATCCAAAAACAGATAGCGTACTTTTGTATTTTCTTTTCGTAAACGAATTTTACAGTTTAAATATATTTTCAAGTGTATTTGTTAGGCGTGTAAATGACGCTGATTTATTAGTTGGAAGAAAAAGATGAATGATACGACGAGTACTACATTTGTACCATTTATTTTCAAACAATACTACGGTCATGTGTATTTAACAATTGTGTTACTATTTTTAATGGAAATGTACGATTGTTTCAGATAAACTTTTTCAAAACATTGTCACGAAGCATCCTCTATAATCCTCCATTGAGCTGTCCCTCTCAAACACTTAATAACATAAAAGTATTATTTTTTATTTTTTTCAGTCATTTATATATTGTAATGGACCCAGTTGCCTGCTAGAACCTTTGCTTTAGTATTGAACACATATCCTATTTATCTCTCTTATATATCTAATGTTTGTTATATGTAAATTACTGTCTTATGACCTATATATATCTTTTTGTCTTTAACTTATATTTGTTATTATAATACCTTAACTTATATATATATGTCGGAGATGAAAGAACACCGGAATCCCTCCTTGGATTCGCGGGAATACCGTAACTTTGTAACTTAGATTAAACAAATGCCGCTCCGATTGTTCGAGATTTATGATCATGAGCTTGGGCTCGATGCGACAATCAGTCGCCGAACGTAGCCGCGGTCAAAGGGATGGACGTTTTATCTAACAAAGGCACAGAGTAACTCGATACCTCTCCTTAAAAGAAATAGTCGTAGCGATACGCGGCAGTAAATATTTCAATGGTTTTTGTCCCGTGGCTCGCCACACGCAGATTCTATCCTCCGGGTAAGATGATCTCCAGATGTCAACATACCTCCGCAGTATATGTTTAGCTAACGTGAGGACCCGCAATAAATCTTAAGATTTAGTCAAGCAAAGTCCTTCATATAGACAAGCAGTCTTTGTTGCAACTACGGGAAGATAGGAGAAACCTATCTTCCACGAACGATGCCCTCCGTCAACAACCTCCCCTCAAGGGCGGCCAGCATCTCTTTCTAAACACCGATATGGAGATCGACCAATTAGCAACAGCGCTAATTTCCCTCACCTTTGGAACGAAAGCTTTCTTTGACGAATCCGAGGATCTCATGTCTTTAGATCCACCCATTATAGCTTTCCTCGACGGCATCGTCGAGACGGAGAGTTACTCTCCGGTACGATCTCGACGACGATTCAAGTAACTCGCAGATACGTAGTGATTGACCCATGCATTAACATTGAGTACAACTTAGACGCTAAAGAAGAGTAGAGTTCGTCATCCCCTTGACCGTGGATTCGTTATTGAGCCTAGGATCATCGTCGTTAGCTTCTCGAGTATCTAATTATCGCGATTACTTGTCCGATTCTATCATAGTCATATTTGCACTAATAAATATCTCCTCTATTGCATAATGATCACGTCTAGCGCCAATAGAGATTTGTTTCACGCCCTTAACCCTAACTCTAATCTTAACGTCAACCCGACATATATATATAATTTATGCTATATATTATGTAGTATATGTATTTCCATTTTGTGCATTTACAAGGACGTATTTGTTAGACTTGCTTGACTATGGAGTCTGTGTCTGTTTAGTTCTACTCTTTCATGCAGAAGGCTCTTTAGGGTTGCTTTGATGAAGTTTGCCAATTCCCATACTGGTTTCTCTGTATCCGCTGTTAGGATTTGCGTCAGCTCTCTGTTCTCCAACCACCTCGGTCTAATTTCTTTTGTAGATTTGGGCATTTAGTTAGAACGTAACTCATATTTTCCTGCTCTACCTCTTTGTATAGTCTGCACTCGTAGATTTCTTCTATATCATATTTGCACTCCTTTTCGGTTCTTATAACTCAGTCTAACTTCCCGAGTAATCTTGCTTGTTCGATAATTTGCTTCACTGCAAGTGGGATAATCATATTCGGCTAATTAAGTTTCTCCAGTTCATTTTCGCTAATGTTTTTATACATTTTGCTAGAGAACGAGTTTAGCACTCTCCTACCATTCTTATCGCGGAACTTTTTGCAGATTTGTTCCGATAGTCCTTTTTGTGTTTCTACTTGCACCTTTATATTTAATAGGTTTACATTTTCTCTATCGTACCGCTGTAATTTAATTTTCAGCTGAGTGGCCTAATTTCTCCTTTCGTCTGGTGACTTTCTGTTTAATAGTATCAGTTTTTCCCGACATCTTCTTAGGTAGCTTTGTTCTGTCATATTTGATATTTTTGTCCACTATTTTGTTAGCAAGAAAAACGTAAATCGTTAGCAAAAGCTCATAGAAGACTTTCGCACTAACAAAAACCGAAAAACGCATTGCGATCGTGCCATCTCATCCCACGTTCCACTGTCATCGTTTCCATTATCGCGCGAATTCAGTTCTCTTTTGTGAAAAACAAGCAACCACTCCAACAAACCAACAAACTGCCGTGAACTCGATAATGAACAACATCTACTTGCCAAGTTTCATTAAATTCAATTCCATTAGAAGCGCCGTACGCGCCAAGTAATCGACTGTATTGTCGAAAACGATCGGTAGATGTTTACGCCTGGAATCGCGCGCAACACGACGAAATCGATAATCCAGATCGTAAGAGAACAGATACGGAAGATCACCCTTAACCAGTCCCTTCCACTCCCCCCTTTAACCCAGCGCGAGGTCTCTATGCAAATGTAATCATATTGTTTCGCGAAATGGCACGCCAAGATTATCCTCAATAGCAGCCCGGCGTACAATGCTTAAGTGATGTAGCTGTTTATGAAGTGCCTTCCAAGATTTGCATATCGACCAAGTGTGTGCGGATTACGCGTTTCTCTTCCCGCCTTCTATATTCTACGAGACTCGCGCTCTTGCGCCGTGTGAATTTGCATCCCTCAGAAGCAAGTAGGTTAAGGCAAGTACATTTACGAGAAGATGGCTAGGCAAAGTAATGCACGTCTGATTGGTTATTTCACACTGATCACTGGATACAATTATGCAACGATGAATCTAGTACTACTTATGAGAAACTATGACAATTATCGTTAGCTATTGTAAAAACGTGATTAATTATGCGTGTATCAATGATCGCTGCTTTGATTTATAGAGTTTATTTAAAGTCCTTGTACGTTGTATAGAAGTATAGCTTAATTTAATTTGTAATTACTACTGCAAGTAAGAATTTAAAAATCGTCTATAATTAATCCACGGAACACAATTAGTTATATTTGCGAGCAAGCATTTCCCTGGTTATACGCTCGTTACTTTATGTATTATACTAATGAGAGGCGTTTCACTTTTATCCTGCATATATTTCACGAAATTTATATGGAATAACATTCCATTGAAATATACCACAACAAAACTAGCGAAAATTATTTTTCATTGAAATATTCGACGATAAAAGTACCAGAAATCATTTTCAATTCATATCCACGGCTATATAATACGCAGCCACGACGTGATTTTATCAAACGGTCACAAATCTACGGCACAGACAGCATCATTGTGGCGCACAACAATGTGGCCCCATTATATTGTCAACACTGGCATTAGCTTCATCAAGTACAAATATATCTCAACACCTGTCTATTCAGCTCAACAACAATTCGTAACTTACGATGCATATTATTAAATTTGGGCTTCTATTAATTGACATAATTATCGTCTAATATTCTACATATACTTTTAATGTATCAAGTTTCTTATTTAATTAGCGCGCTAACAATAAGAGGATTTAATGATCGTGGAAATGAAAAACAAAGTGTATTTGAATATTCATTTCGAAATAAACTAGTTTGAATGTAAAATAGCGAAATTATATTTGTATTGTTTTATAGAGTCATTTCGAACTGAAGAGCTTTCTGGCGTCGCAAAACAAACTGAATTGAATAAATTACGTTGCAACTTCTACTACAGTTCTACTATTTTAGTATCAACTACTTTTGAACTGATAATCATAATGTTTCTTTTTTAAATT
Source organism: Bombus terrestris (assembly GCF_910591885.1). Lineage (NCBI taxonomy): Eukaryota > Metazoa > Arthropoda > Insecta > Hymenoptera > Apidae > Bombus > Bombus terrestris. The sequence continues at coordinate 16,773,715 of NC_063277.1, read as the reverse complement.
TATTCTTCTTCAATTAACAAATATAAATCGATCATTTCAATCACTTTGATAGTTAGAATATTGAATACAAAATCGGATAGAACAAAAACGACACGATTTATTAACATAAATTTTTCAATTACCAAATGTTAAGCGATTAAAAATTTCCTCTCTCACATCCCAAAGGAAGATAACAAATATTCCTTGTAATTATCGTTTCGTGATAAAAGTAGCAAACGTAATCAAAAATATTTTGTAATAAAAATAATATAAATAATCCGCTACTTGAGCATTTTTCGGATTCACGCAAAAGTACAATTTTACGATGAAAAACAGAGTCAATGTACATTTTTGCGAGACGTACGGCTACGTTTTGGGTTATTCATCGGAGAAGTTCGATACGGAGCCAAGTGTAAGAAGTTTAAACGTGGCGAGCTTATCGCGCCGCGGTTCCCTTCTTATAGTATTTTTCCGTGACTTATGCGAACACATATCGACCAGTGATCCAGCATTTTCGCGCCGAGTGTCTGTAAACCACGCTATCCCTGGCAACTTTATAAAATATCGGCCATTTCAACTTTTCCTACGTACTTGTACCACCGCGGTTTCCAGGTATTAATCGCGTTATGAAATTGATCACTGCTACGCTCAGGCCGCGAAAATCAACTGCGAACGAGCATCCCTTACTTTCGAAAATTTTATAAAACCTTGTACGATTATGTTCGGATCTAGCAATATTTCGCTCTTTTTTAATATTTTATCACACGTCTTTTGAGGTTGTTTGGAAATATTGCAAATTAAAATGTATTATTTATATTCGTTAATGTGCAATACGACCTCCAATCATCGATTATCTATTTAATCGAATTACTGATATTTTGTAATGAGTCGATAGTTAAGAAACTTTAATCAACAAATCTTTATACTATTTACCTATATTAAAGATGAAATGTCCGTTCGAGGAACTCCCGAAGAAGACAGCAGGATCACGGTACCAACGGTATTTCAATCTGTAACAAAAATTAATGCATAATTAATGACAAGAAACAGTTACATAGAAAAAATCACAATGAAGTGTCGATACATTTTTACAGCCACGTTTTAATTCCCACATGTCGATCTTCCTAATCAACGAAATATTAGAAAAAATGTAAAAGAAATCACAGAATATTTACAAACGCTTCGTTCCATCATTCGCTGTTCTTGTGACGAAAATCCACGGAAATGGATCCACGAATCGAAAATGTCGTAGATGGAATGTATACGCGCAAGTGCTCGTATCTTAATCACTGCTACAAAGTGCGGATTTCAATCGACAGAGAAGGTACCGATACCCTGCCGTACCTAATTGGTTCTGATCGATCCGACCCTCGTACTAATTAGTAAGGACGAGTTGTTAACGAGCCTGCCCCGTCGTTTGGCTACAGAGTAGTACCAGGTACAGCCGGCGCGTATGAGAGCAGAGGAAAACGACGAGGAAAAGAAGGAAACACGGCTGGGCGGAAGCGGGTGTCGCTTCGGGCGAGAAGATGATTCTACAGAGCGATTCGCGTGGTTGGAACAAGCGTTTTTCGCTTCCTTTTTTCCCCCCTTCCTACCTTTTATTCCCTTTATGTTGTCAGCGGAGAAGGAAGTTTAGAAGAATATGTTTGGAAGGAAGGGGTGATTTCTGTTTCTCTCTTTTGCAATGTCTGTTCGTACACTTTTGTAGGTTACATTTTTCATAAAAATTTCTCTTTTGGTACTCTGTATATATTCCGTTTTTAGTTTTGAGCAAGTGGAAAAAAAATTTTTGTAGAAGAAAACGTTAAGGAGATGATTTGAAATATTTCTTTTCTGATGCTTCTTGGTAGTCTCGGTTAAATTACATTTCTCGCAAAAACTTCATTTTTGTGTTGCGCGTTCTTTGCTCTCGCGCGTGCATAAATGGAGAAGAAATGGTAAAAAAATGACGAGAAGGGAAAGAGTGAGTCAAACATCTTTTTACAGGCTAAACTTTTCACGAAAATGTCTTTTCCGTGTCCTTTTGGTTTTATTTTTGTGTAAACAGAGGAAGATTGTAGAAGAAAATATTAGATAGAAGCAGTGACTCGAGAATTTTTTAATAGCGTAAATTTTTCGTAAAAATTTCTATTTGTCCATTTTGCGTCCTTTCTTTTTTCTAATTCTACGCACACGAAAAATATCTCTTTCGTTAATCTTTAACTACGTGCTTGTAGTTCTTTACAGATCAAATCTTTTCATTCAAAAATTTCTTTCTTATATTCCGTATCCTAAACGGCATTATAATTTCTATGCCAGATTCGACAAATACTATTTTTCCGGAGATTTTAAGAATGGATGGAAATGCGTATGTATAACGTAAAGAATAAAAAATTTCGAGAAATGAAACGTTCCGTGATTTACACTTTCTTTTTCCTCATTTACATCGGCAAAGTAGATTTGTAATTTATTATAGTTTTTTAGTTATTGCATTTACGCGATCGTTTAAGTATCCATCGCAATAACATTGTCGTATCTTGAATAAAAGATGAGGTGTTACCACTTTGAAAGGTACTCATTACCTCACTATTCTACCCTAATATCTTTACACGCAGAAGGGTAAAAGGAATCGATATATGGAAAAAAGGGATACATCAATCAAACTAAAGGAGTAATTTTTCGAGATTTTTCCTCGCGCTGTTACGAAGAAAAAGGGGTTAAAGGAAGTGGAATTTCCTTAAACTATTCGGTTCTTTAATGTGCTACCAAAAATGACGTACGATTCGTCTAGTCGCTGCGTGACTGCGGCTATATACACAACGAAGTGCAATTTTTCATAACAAATATAATATAAACCACGAGAATATATCTTACGAGTCTGACTTATGGCTTCAAGTCGCAGCAATGCATTCGTGAAATATAATAATTACACATTCCTGGTTTAAGTAAAAGAAATCCAATTTTTCTGCCCACTTACGTACAGGAACTTTCAGTAATTTTCTGCAATCTCGACTTATATCAATAATCATTGATATTGCAAGGTGATAAATCGAAGAAATACAGCAAGGTTGAATGTAAATTATAACCTACATATTATAAGACAGAAATTGTGATTCAAAAATTGATAAATTACGTTTCTTCAAATTTTAACTCGAGATAGATGGTTGAAGAAAATGTTGAAAAATTTTGACGAAGAAAGGAAAGTTTACGGATAGATTTTTATCCGTGAAGCGATAAAGAAAAGCTTTTGGAGAGAAAAGAAGGTCAATCTAATCGCTGGCAATATAATTTCTATTAAGATCGATGTCTCGCTGGACAATTAATACGAGGCTATTTTCTCAGTGCTATCTGACGCATAAATCACAGCCCAACGTACTTGCAGATCTTAAAGTTCGATTAAACCGAGGGCACGCAACTAAGTACACCGAGAAAGTTTGTTTAACGTGAAAGTGTCCCAGGTCTTTAACGATAAAACCGGCCGACGTGGAAATTGTTTTCGGGTAAATTTGTTTTTATGGACGTGAAAAATCGCTACTAAAATACACCCCATTGTATATTATAAAACAATTAAGTATTCATAATCGTAGAACGGCAAATTTAATGCATCAAGGATATTAAATCTTTAGTATTTCGAACAATGAAATTGAAATGTTCAAAAAATTCAAATCTCTAGATATTCTACTATATTCTTGTCAGAATCGTGGAATTAATTTATCGAAAAATTGGGAATATTTAAAATTTGTACGAGATTGAAAAACGATTAGGATATTTAAAATTTCAACCATGGTATTCGTATTAAATCGGGATATTTAAATCGGAAAAATATGTTCATAGACCCACGACGCGACTATTTATTTCGTTAATTGCGAACAAGTGATTACCAGTCAGCAACACACTTGTCAAGATAATTCGAGAGGATTCGTTGTGCGTTTAATGCTAGCAAATGGGATCAGCCGCTTCAATTATCCTGACGACACGAGTCGAAAAAGCTTGGCTTGCTGCTCATTAACAGGAATTAATTATTCGATGGAACATAAACCGATTACCGATGACGAAAAAATTACTTTACGAGATTGTTCTACAACATTTTCATTCTTTTCAAATTAAACTGTTTGTAAAAACTGGCCGATCTCGTGATCGAAAATCAACGGGCAAATTTATAATGAGCGAATGAAAGAGATTTACCGATTAAATAGTTAATTTACAATATTTCTATTTAAGCAGGAATCAGAGGTAACTGGAGAAATATATGGACGAAAATTACGAAGGCTACGAATAGAATTGATGGAGGAATAATCAATATTAATGAATCTCAAATTCTGTTTCACCGTGACAATATTCGATCGCAAACAATGAAGAAATATTAGATAGAATAAAAAAGTGTAATTGGAAATTATTATGGAAATTATTACGTCATCCATTCTATTCTCTGTATTTGTTGTTAGTATCGACAAACTTTCATTTATTACGATCGCTATAGAACGATACATGTAATAGGTTATTGTCAGCACCGAAGATGTAAAATTGATCTGGTAATAACGATCTATTATCTATGTTTAAAATGTATATGTATAGCGTGCTCGCTGAAATAGATAGTATATTTAAGTTTTATTTAGTGCATCCATTATATCGTTTTTTAACAATAGGAATTTTAAAAAGACGTAGAAAATATGAAAAAAAATATTCAACAGAGGGTTTAAAAAATTATAAACATTGTAAAACATTGGACGGATATACCGGAATATCTCAGAAGTGAGAAGGTTACGTTTAAATGAAATGTTAGCTGGATTTCAATGTTAAAATTAAATTGTCATGGTAGAAAACGCACTTGAAAATTTTCAAGTAATTAGAAAAATCAATTTGTTCGATTGGTTCGGCTAATAAACAACCGGCAACTCGATCGAAAACTTTCGCCAACTATTTGGCTTCTTTACGGTAACTTCGAGCACGCTCGTGATTTTTCTTCTTTAAAAGCCACGAGTCGGCTTCGTAACCGCTGCCAATGCGCCGTTTAATGCTTTTTCCTCCTTTTTCCCCCCGTTCCTTTACCGGAAATAAACGGAACACGTAATAAGAAGCTTTCCTCGTGCAGCTTGCGGCTCACACGTCGTAGTTTTTCCGCGGTCGGTGGCGCAGTTACTTGGGGATTTTGGTAATTAGCCAGGACGATATTTCACTAACTGTTACCCGAAGGAAAGTTTAATAACTGAGGCTCAGTTCGAAATCTCTCTAAACGGGTTTTCAACTTTCAATAACACTTCCGCATATTTTCACGTCTATATATCGAACATTTTCTGCAGATTAATTATTTGCGATCGAATTGAAACAACATTTCGATGAATAATTTTCATCTTTTATGTACGTACTGCGTTCAATGATTTTCGAACTGATTTAAACTGCTTTAAGCCTGTGGATTAAAAATTCTTTTAATATCCTTCGTGAACTGATTGGCAAACATTTCGATGAATAATTTTCATTTTTCATATATAGTACTATATAACATGTAGTACTGTATGTCCATAAATTGTCAACCTAAATTAAATTAAATTAAATTAAATTAAATTTTTCTGATTACTTTGTACTTTTATAAATTATTAATTGACTAAACAATAAATATATTTGCTTTTGATAAAGTTGTTCTCAAATTTTAGCATGTACATCGTATCTTTATCAACCAGCTGAGAAAATTACTATTAATAATTGATAAAGAAGATCCTTCCTTTCACAGACGAAAGTATTCCATTCTGAGTAAATTAACTCGCGTTCACGATAATTGATAGATATTATTCGACGATTATTATATCGATGTAACGATTTTTCGGTGATGCATAGAAATAATTCAAGACAAAACGTCGGCAGTTGCGTTTGAAAATAGACTAGATGCATAACTAGATGCAGAGGGAAAAATACAAGGGAGCAATGGATTCTGGTCGATTTGTCGACCGGCAGTTTCCCGTGGACGTTCGTCAACCTCGAGGATAATTGCTGTCAAGTAAAAGGGGCGCGATGTTAAACTATATCTCGTCGAAATAACCGCAATTAAGGTCGAGCGTCCCTCGAAATGGTTCTAATGGCTCGCATTACATGCAGGTTACATGATCGTGTAAAACGTCACCACGAAGCTAAGCATTGACCTACATGGATCTATGATTTTTTAAATGCTTTCTCTTTACCAGTGTGTGTCGAATTTCAAAATACACTGGATGACCTGGCAATTTCCCCAACAAGTAAGTTTATATTTTAAAATAAAGTTTTCGCATAGGAAGATTTGAAGGTTGATCAGTTTCGCGTATATTAAAAGGATACCTGTACGTAGGCCGAGATACGTTTAAATAACGATAAACTTGCATATAATCTTGTTAACGAAAGAAGAAAGGAAACTAGAAAGTATCGATAGACAAATTATTCAATTCCATTAACTGCTAACATAAATAGAATATTTCTTCTTAGTTTAATTTCTATTTTCAAACACCATCCCTTCTAGAGTACCATAAATTATAACATTAGGTTGTCCGGAAAGTGTCTTTCTTTCTTAAACGTGCTTCGTGCAACAGTATACGTTCATACAAACGTGAAACCAAGTCTGTGAAATGTCGCGGTGTTTATCTCAACAGAACGAAATAATATCAAACAAGAAACGTTGTGCGTCAATTATTTCCTGATAAAACGAAAGAAACTTTTCGGACAACCTAATATATTTCCTATCATTCGTTTAGTCTCTATTTTCAGTCGACAAAAATATTCCATCGCAATTAAAATAAATATAACAGTAATGTATTTGATCCTATTAACTACCGAATACTCTCTTCGAGTTTAGTCATCGCTGTGTATGTTATTTCACGTTTCCGATTTCCTCCTGCGTGTAAGACCCTTTTCAAGTTTCACCTCCTGTTGCATGTCACCTTATACGTGCAATGAAGCATGATCATGCTCGCAGGTAATTTAATTTAAGCGAAGAGACACTTACGTGAAGTTGCTTCGTAAAGACACTTAAACGAAGCTTTATAACTCATTGATAAAAACTACCTGTTGCATTTGATAGTAGTTGATAATTGGTAAATGAACAAGTTTCATTACACATGATACTACTATTTGTTCGGGAATTAGTTCACGAGAGATAATAACTTAAGCTAAATTTGACATTAATCGATAGAAGTGGTTGGAAGCTAAATAATAGGAAATATATGTATACTTTTAGCTACCTCTTTTTAGTGGATAGCTATGTAAATAGATTGTTCGATATATCTGTAAAAGATAGCTGCGAGAGATCTGCAAACCTGAGCGGTCAAGTATTTCAAAGACCGAAATATTTCTCGAAAAAGAAGCCTACAGATTTGGTAAGCGAATATTTTAAGAGAACCATTTCACTTAATGAAATTTCGCTTAACTCCACTCAGACAAACAGATAAAGATGAAAGTAGGCTGAGTAGAGAAAACACTAAAAATGAAATGTTATAATAACGCATTTTCTTGAATTGAGGTAAAATGCTGTAGGTTTGCTATTGAGAACCAAACAAACAAAATGGTCTTTCTTTCAGTCGAGATATCTTTATACTATTCCTTTTTTTTAAAGAGATAATACCATCCTCTTTTTCTTCGTTGAAACGATTTCCCTAGCTTTTGAAAGAAGATGTTATAATTGGCTTCTTATAGAAATTTAGGAAACTCTTCAAATACTGACCATGATATTTTCTCGTTAAATTCACTTTTTTATAATTCTCTAAACGGAAAATAAAATAGCCTTGGCTCCCATTGATTATTCTCGTGATAATCGATAATGAAGAAAGGTACACGTGACGTTAATTACACAATTAGAAAAAAAAATAGAACCTCGTTACGAACAGAGAATTTTGATTCCTAAAATACAACTATATTTAAAAAAAAAAAAACCGTATCTCGGTGATATATACTGTAAAATAATAAAAAAAGCAATCTCTGAAATAGGATTACCATAAAAATACAGTATATCGATAAAAGCACAGATCAAAATCCAATAACCAAATCGATATCAATATCCAAACTATATTTCCACGTCCTAGTTACACGGATGCTGAATCTACTGTCAATTTTTTCGTATTACTTCAAACTAATTTTTAATTGATTAATTTTAACATAAAGTTAATACTATATAATACATCGGTAGCCAAAAACCTCAACGTACAACCCCTGTCACATAATCATACCCCAAAAATTTCACTTTCTAAACCGCAATCATCCACGTCCAATGACATCATGAATTCACACCCACAATGCCACGAGCAATTAAAAGGGGACCGAGTCTCGTTTAACACGACACGTGTTATGCCAGTCAAGAGGAATGTCCATCGAGCATGGCAATGTCCTCCGCATGAGATGAGTCATCGGATCATTGAGATCTCTGCTTGGATCAGCCGGTTTATTGGGTTGAAGTGTAGCCGAGGAAACCGCTGCACTGTTGCATCCGGATCCGCCGATTTAAAATTTATGAGATTCGTTCGATCAATTTTTCTATTCAAACTTCAATCAATGCTTCGAAAATTTGATGTTACAAATATAATTCTTGTTTATTCGTTAACTGTTACAAAGGATAAGTTCTTCATCCGATAAACGAATTATTCCCTTAACGAGAATAATTTTTGTTATGTATGTAATAGCTAATAAGTTTACTATTTTTATTTTAATCACAATGCTCGTCATTGTTAACCAACTAACTTTCCACCGACAATTTTTTTTATTTATAACGACAGTTAAAAGATCTATGATGCGTCTGATCTGTAGAAAATTCCAAAAGCGACTGTTTGTTCTCTCAATTTAACGAATATCCCGGATATCGCTAAGGATCAACTATTTTCTTAATCTTCCTAGCAGAGGCTTAAATATTCGTGACAGTACGTTCCTTCGTATCAACTGTCTAACAGACTCGTCATTCAATTTTTATTCTATTCATTATTTGCAGATCCCTTCGTCTTATTAAATTTCCCCAACGTCTTTATCCGATATTTCCTTTCTATCTGCCGCCCTATCCTTCATCCCCTGGATATTTCTTTACTGACTCGTCGCCAAAAGATCGTCCCAATAAGTCGTCGAAATGGTGTCACATTTCAAACTGGCAGCTACTAAGCAGCAGACTGCGCGGAGACTTGCCAAACAAGGTTCTCGAGCAAAGGGCAAGTGTTAGACAAAATCGACGAAAGTTTCCAACAAGTGTGGAACAAACGTAACTTTCTGCGACTTTCTTCTTGGCCCGATCACCCATGGATTTGACTGGGAACACTTTGGAGAACAGAGCGAAGTAATTTGTAAAATTTCAACTTTCCGCCAAGCCATATGAATGTCATTTTTGTTTCCATTCCTATTTCTTATTACTTGCTTTATTACGTATCGGTGATCGATATTCCTTGACAGAGGAATTAAATTAATTAAATTCCTTGAGAAATTACCTTGACAAATTGCTGTCTTCGATGCTACCTATAGTCTGTATTATATTTTTCTAATAATGTTGTCATAATTGTAATTATAATTTTGTTGATAACTTAGGAACGTTTCAGATTCGAATTGTCTCAATGAAGAAGAAGTATTTCGGAGTAATCTATTAGGTCGTCCGAAAAGTTTCTTTCGTTTTATAAGGAAATAATGGATGCACAACATTTCCGCTTTTATATTATTTTATCGAATTACGTACATTTTGTTCTGTTTGATCCATTTTGATCTATCAAAATAAAGACCACAACGCTCGACAGATTGGGTTTCATGTTTGTATATAGATACATCGTTGTAAAAGACGCATCTGTAAAAGAAAGACACTTTTCGGACAACCTAATATTAAAACGGTACGACATCTCGGAGAATTCTTAAGCAATTATTGGAAATTTGTATAAATCTCTATAAATCGAGCAACTTTTTCAATTCTTTCCTATTTTATTTAATTAAATGGCAAACTTAAGCTGCTTATTCGATATTCCACGGACTCTTAACCAACTTTACAACTACGTTTGTTTTTAAGCACGCACCGAGAAAGGCGAACACTTCGTCCAATCAGAGTGGAAAAACGGTAACAGGAGCGAGCAAGTTTCCTCTGAACCTGGCTCTGTTCTTGCTTCATTTTTCTTGCATTCAGCCAGTCTGTTCATTAAATTCGCATTTTCGCGCAGGAAATATCGATGCTCGATCGAAAACCATAACCGCCGACAAACTATGCATCGGATCACGAAGAGAAACAAATATTTTCCATTCCGATAATTTAGTATTATCTACTCGCTATATACCACAAATATGTTTTAGAAATGGCGCCGCTATCAATTATCGGTAAATATTCATAATACCGAAATGTTGTCCGTAATTCAATATATTGATGATATCGTTAACATGCCGACAAATTCCATTTAATTAACAAATATGCTAATACATGCTACATCCTGCGAATTCTCGCGTTATCGACCTCTAAACAATATTATCAATGTTTTGATAAATACTATTGAACATGGATAATCTGAATATCAAGAAATATCGATGATCTTTAATAACCTCTCAAGTATAACTTTTATTTGCTCCATCACGTTGCTCACTTTTCTTCGTTTCATCCACGAAAAGAACGTCGGCCTGTCTTTGCGAATCGGCGAAAGCTCACAGCCATCAGGTTTGTTTGCCCATTTCCGAAGCGGTTTGCTCGCTCATCGACGTTTTAACGATTAAAAGCTACCCACTCCTACGCTCTTACTCGTGGTAACGTGAATCTTCGCCGAGATTTATCCGTCTATTGACATCTACGCGATTAGAGGAACTCTTCGCGCCGGTGGCAGAGCAACGATTTCCACGGGATCTTTGACCAGGATAATCTTTTCACCGAGAAAAATTGTTACATCGCCGCTTAAGACCGGTAAACGTCGACCGATTTCATCTTGGGATGTTCGATCTCGCGTGAAAGTTTCGAACGATATTCGTGTCCTACAAATAATTCAGAAATTTTCTGAATAAGGGACCTATAAGGCTTTTTTAAATTAATAAATATCAGTTTGTTGCATAGGTTTCGTTCCCTATAACACATATTTTATAAATTCGATATATAATGTTCATTTGTGTGGATGATTTTCTTTATCAAAATCTGCGTATTTATTGTTAACAGAACGCTGCATTTTTTACGACCTTCGAATTATTTAATCTCCTTCGTCGATACTGTTTCGCTCGAAGAAGATGAAAATCTACAGACATAAGAATGTTTTCGAATTATTAAGAAACCGATCGGAATATCCAGACTATCCTTCTGAATGCTTTTAGAAACATTACTATGGAAGAGGAAGAAAAACTTTTGAAAAAAATGTAACAAATTTCTTTTAGTTTCTATTTTTGTTTTTTTTTTTTTCATTCGAATTTTCCATTCCACACATATAAAGTATCTTTCTCTCGCATTTATATAACCAAATAACACCGGTTTTTACCATACTCCATTATTTCAATACGCAGCAAAAAGGTTTAATTCCACGAAAAAATGGTGATCGAGGTAATACAGAAAGGAACGTTCTACAATAGATTTACAGCAACAGTATTGCATCATGCACGGAAATTTGGTTTCGAATGTAGGTCGATATACGTACGTATAATAGAATATTCTATCCAATAATTTTTCTACAGTCCTGTGCTTGAATAATGCATGGAATAGAACGTAGAACGATAACGTGGCGTTAATCAGTATTATTTAGTAGCTGACTACACGATACGAGTAACTATCGAGATATCGTTCTATTACGCTCGTAAATCTCACTTTTACAATGCGAAAAAATATTCAAAGAGCAAATATCCCCAGCGAGCAAGACAGCCAGTAACAAATCACTTGTCATTGTACCTTATGCTAATGCTGAAATGTTCCAGCTAAAAATGCGACTGGCTCGAGTACCAAAAATTCAAGCGACGACCTTTAAAAATTGTAAACACGCGGATTCTTCCTAAATCAATGGGATTTCGAATGGATAGCTGTAATTTTGCACACGGAGAGAAAAAATGAGAATAAATTATTTTTCATCTATGTTTTATAAAACGACTATGTATTGATTCAACGTTCAAGAAAATACAATATTAATTTTGGTAAAAAGAGTTTCCCAAAATATTGGAAAACAGAGTTTTAATTTGATACAATATTACTGAAACTTCAGTAAAATACGATATTGATATAACGTAAAAGGAGATTAAAGGGAAATATACAAATTTCTATACAAGTCCAGAGAGTGACAGGATTTTAATAATGAAAAAAATTCAATAGCATGATTAATAACATAGAGTTTTAAAGATATATAAAAACATGGTTATAAAAGCTACGTGATATAGCTGTTGCAATATTTAATGACGGCTATTTAATAGCGTAAACGTTCGAAAATACAATTTTAATATAGAAAAATGATTCCATCGACACACGGATATTGGCAATATTAATTTAACAATATAAAAAGTTTAATAAATGAAGTACATTGAATAATACAAAGTTACAAAATATAATAAAAAGTTTGCAATTTTTATTTAACGTAAAGAAATAATTCAAAAGTCACAGCTATACAATTTCATATTAAAGTATCATATAATATGAGAGATCCCTCTCTCTAATATAATTTATACGAAACGCGATAAAACGTAGTTCCAATTTAATAGAAGAATATTCCAACAAACCACCCTACGAACAGAGGATTGTCCTTGTTCACCACAAGACCCAATTAACCGTGCAATACGCCATAAAATTTAGTCCTCGTGGACGTTTCAAACGATATATCGTCACAGGCGGATAAAAATCCTTGGTGGTGTTCTTCGCGAAATTTGAATCTACTACGTTGCAGGGTCCTTTACCCTTCGACTTGTCAGGCTTTCAACCACGTACGTAGCACCCGACGACGAGGACGTGGCATCGTCGTGGCGTGGAAGACGGAAGCAGGAAGAGGCAGGAGAACGACAATAATTTACCACAAAGGCGAAACGTGGGGGCAACGAGGCAGGGGAACGGAAAGAAATAAATAACGAAGAGTAGCTGAACGCTCCAAGAATCACAACTGCGCTAAAAGGAGGTTCGCGCGTTCCCACTAACTTTTTCCGCTTTTTTTTCGAGAAAGTGGGAGGTAAGGGTGGGGAAGGGCGCGAGAGAGGAAGAGAAAACGGTGCGCCTAGAGTTTGTAAAGCAGACTCGAATTTTTCTGCCGGATTAACGCGGTGCTCTTTGATGTGCTACTCAAATGAATTCTATTATTTGAAGCAAGAGGATTTTTTCAAGAAAGTGTCAGTGTAATCTCAAAAGGACGGTATTCTCGGAGAAACGAGAGGTACGAAATGCAATCGTGATTAAAGCAAGAATTTCGTATCCCTTCTCTTTCTAATTGAATTTTATTCTTAATTCATTCTGCAATTGAATTGGATTGATTTGATCTATGGCCGAGAAGCTCGGCCAGTATCTATTTAATTTATTTCATTGATGTGCCGTGGAAATAAATTCTATTTTGCGATATTGAAAGATGCTCTAGGGGAAATGCAAGTTTAATGTCGAAAAATTGCCTCCTTTCCCTTTAAACGTGATATTTGTATCGCGATCTAAACGCAAAAAGAATTTTGTCCTCCTGTCAAGGAGGAATAACAAAATTTCTTGAAAAATGGTAAACAATTGTAACAAAAAGAAAAAAATAGACAATAAATTATACGCATAATAAAGTGATTTTATACGTGAAAGTTTTTATAACGAAACTTGTCTTTAAAATTCCTTAGAAGCAATAAACCAGCTTAATAATCTTGTGGTCCTAAATGTTTGGTTTCAATTAAATTTGGTTTAATACTATTATATAGGAGTACGTGTATAAACTGAGAGCTGTTTGTTGAAGAGTTTCTTCTATGATTTTTGGAGTGAATTTTAAAGTTACATTTTACTACGTGATTTACTTCGTGAGTTGAATAACTTATTAACGCAGTGGAGTCTTTGAGTTAAAGTACTGATGTTTTTGACTAACTGTCTATGACTAAATTTCCGCTTTCATAACTCTCTTTGAAGTTCTCCAGAAGGTTCTTATTTACCCGGTAGCAGTTTTTAAACGACTCTTTCAAGGAAATATTTTGTTTAAAAGCGCAACGTAGCAATGTCCTAATTAACATTTACATAGGACTAAAGTTTGAATACAATCTTCAAACATCTTGAATCTTTTATTTTTTTGACAATAAGAATTTTACAGTCGATCTGATGCTTTAATTGCTCAACATTTTCAATAACAGTCATCAACCACTCTAATCGCTGCTAACGTGGAAATCTTTTTTCCCCAAAAATCACTCTTTCTTCAATCTTTTAATATTTTTCGCAAATTTATTACTTCGTATAGCACAATTCATCCTCCTGTCAAATGACCTCCCTAATTACCATTTTCTTTCACTTCAATAGCAGTCAATCGCGCCAATGTCTAACAGAATCTCTAGACAGTTGCTTTAAAGTTTCAACAATATTTCGTTACAACGTGACTCATCCTCCTGTCAAATCCAAACCATCTCCCTAGTCATAATGTTTCTTCGCCCAAACTTTCCCAACAAACGTTACCAACCACCCAAATCCACTTTTCCGAACCAGTTTCCGGTGCATGCATCGTCAATAGCTCTGATCCAATTGGTGCGAGTAATTTTAATATTTCACAGACCGGCAGAAAATCTTGGAAGTTGGCCACGCGAGTCAAACGAGCCACTTTCGACTGAGGGGATAGTCTAACGCATAAGTTTCGCGAAACGACGACACAGCGACAAAAAGGAAATGCTTCTACCGAGTTGGCCGGCTAAATCTCGAGCAGGCGAAGCGGAATGCGCGCTAGGAAGCACGAGATGATGAAATTCAACTGAACGTATGATCGACGTGGTCGTGAACACGTTTATAAACAAATATAGCAAACGTTTGGTTCCTCAAACCGAAACAGCAAGTTTCGAGTAGCGTATTTTCATCATCTTTTCTAATTTTCTTTTTTTTAGGTCGAGTTAGGTCGAGTTCAGGAAAGAGCATCGATGAACCAAGAGTCTTTCTTCGTTATTGTTCCCTCGATTTTTCCATGTTTGTCGGTACTTCAAAAAGTATCGAAAAGGAGCAGAGAAGCAAATGTTCGTTGCGTAGCAGACAAGTTGGAGTAGATCGGTTGTGGTTCGAAGAAATGTAACGTAGGTGCAAGTTGATTAGTTGTTTCAGAGTTTCTAGCGTAAATTTGGAATCAGCTGAGAATATGTAGAATGTTTCCGCTGTGAAAACGATCTTCGATGTACAGAGTGTCCGTTTTATCCGGAAATACGAAATATCCCGAAAACTATGGGTGATACCACAGAGGTTTGAGACGAATGTTACACGACATCGTGTCGATATTTGTTTCGATACGAGTGTAAAAATAAAATATTGCAACGTTTGTAAGTTCTAAATACCAACCGTTCAGAAAATTCGAGAGTTGCTATCCAAAGCCTACTATCTTGTTAGCGATTAGTCCATGCAAATAGGATATGAACTTTGCTAAAAAATGAATACACATAATAATAAAAATTCAATTACAAAACAAGAAATACGAATGGCAAGAAACGAAGCTACAAGAAACCGAACAACGATTTCAAATCTTCTCGCACGAAATCTTGAAACGATAAACGTACAAAATATCTCTAAATATCAATAATCCGGAAAATCGAAACTATACCACGAAATCTAAACTCTCTATACAGAGAACCAATCTGAACCGCGCTATAAAGAGCCAAACTAAAAGCTGAAATTTAATTTAACGAAATCCCTAAACTATACAACGTCAGATTTCGAATTTGCAGTTGGCGCAAATCCACGAAACCTAAAGCTCGAACTCTATTACCCGGTTTTCAATTAAGTCGTTCATTTTTGCGTCGCGACACGCAGAAGAAACCGCGTTGTCGCTTATGAAGTTGCAGCCTTAACGACGCAGACCCGTTCGCAACAATGGCAACCGAAGAGACGGACGATAGTGGAAAGGGGATTGTCGGAGAAAAAGCGGAGATCGTTCCGCACGTTTGTACCGTGCAGAACCCTAGCGCCGCATTGGCTCGGAACTCGTTTGCGGGACACGAAGTTTCTACGCCGCTTACCTCAGGAAGAGGTGACTCGAAATATAAAAAGAGAACACGAACGGTGGGCTACGTGCTCGAGAAATTAATGGCCGGCCAAGGAGAAGCAGCGACCCTCCGCTTGGACATCGAAACCTCGCAGGAAAACTGTTAAGTCTACCAGGGGTTGATTGGCGAATCTGTATTTAAAGAGCTTAAGGATCACTCGCAGGGGATTTTCTAATGAATTTTTACCGATCGATAAAGTTTACCTATTTTGTGGTATGGTTTTTGAGGTTTTGCGTTTGATACAGCGGGTACAGTGTTCTTTTGTTACATTACTGCTGTTTTATTGTTTAACACGTCCGCTGTAGATCCGAGTTTCATTTACTAGAATATCGTATGGTAACAAAAATTGTCATAGAATACGCGTAGAATACGTGTCATAGAATACTCGTAAAAATAAAAATGTCGTCTTTATATTGTGAAACATTGTAACGTTGATCAAACGTGCTTCTATAGAAACTTGATGAACCTTGGCAGTGAAAAGGGAATTTCAATATTACTGTGATTCTCGTGTTTTTAAAATAGTTTCCACTCTTCCATCTGGTAGAATTATATTAATTCTGTAGCATTAACAATATCGAAGCGTTGTCTCTTGAATGTTGCTTAGCGGGTGCCAGCATAACTCATTGGGCCGTTTCCAGGAAAGTGGATTAGACAATATGGCCTTTTAGAGCGCTAACTCGCCGCACCGAATTAAACCCTCTGGATATCTTCGTCTCGGTTATTAATGGCGCAAGCGTATTAATTAACCAACCAGTATATTAGTCAACCAGTTGTTGGTTTGTATGGAATAGAGGATGGCCACTTTAGGCATAATACTCTGTTACGTCATTTGCAAAATCTCAGAAGTTATGTCTCGTATGCTGGTACGTAGCGAGTAGAGGTAAATGGTAATGAAAACACGGATTATTAAAAATTGTTTCAGAAGCTGAAACGAATCATTGGATAAAACATTAAAGAAGACAGTTGTCGACGATATATTGTCAATGAAAAATAGTCGTAGTTTGACGGTAGAGCGTGAAATTTTGAATGTATCGTGAGAAATTAAATATACAATCGGAGAATAAAATATTCATAAGGCTAGAGGAACTATGGTATAAAATTAAAATAAAAGTGGAATATGCAGAATGTATAATAATTATTATGAGATTCTAATGTTTCGTAATTATAGATAGGTCTAAATATTTGAATATATTTTCAGATCGGTTTCAAAGCTTACCAATCACGATAGTTTCGTTACGATGCTAATGAAATTTCGATATGCCTTACATATCGACAGAAATATACGATAAATGAACGTAAAAGTTCACCGTTGTTAAATGTTCCAAAGTTATACCTTCCTGAATTAGTGTACGAATATTTTGCTCGTGACTATGAGAAAACCGTGTTACGGGGAGTAATTAAATCGGGGAGGGCGAGGAGTTTTAAAAGTCTCCGGCATTGCCGTGACTTCTTCTCCTGTCGGAATGAATTTCAAATGAATTTCAAATGAATTTCCTACAAATGCGGCCGGCGAACTTTCGGGACGGGCTGTGTGAAAGATTTACGACGCCATGGCTGGCAATAAAACGTCGCTTCGCCGAGTTATAACGCGTCGATCTCGCATGAAAAAAATCGTGTTCAAGCCCGTCGCAGCTCAACTAACATAATTTACGTCGAGTTGAGAACGGATAAGCGGTTGGAAATGCGACGAGGTGATTGTGAATATTTTTCTAATGAGGTCGGTGCGAATTGGAATCGGTGAGAAAACGCTGTGTCGTGGAAATCGGGCGAGCGTAGTTTGAAATACAAAAAGAATGTAGTTCACCGGGGGATGATTAAATGGGGAAAATTAGGTTTCAGGGAAGAAAACCGGTTGACGAATGTTAATAACGATTGTAATCGCTCGGAATAAAAGTATTCAAAGTTGATCGTTCAAGTACAACTTTACGCTCTCAAATTATAAACTACTTTTCACCGATCAGTCCGCGGTTTATCAAATGAAAGCCTATCCCTGTAATCAAAGCTAAAATGAAAGAAAATTTCCATCTACCAATGGTTTTAAGAATGTTGATGCGAACATAGTTTCAGGGTGACGTTATCGCGACTTGACAGGCTACAAACGATCAATCGGTCAGGATGGCGTACGTCGATCATCGAGCTTTAATTACAAGCCCATATTATCGGCAGGCTAAGGACTGGAACCGCCTGCGGGCTGTTTCACGTTCCTACACGTTCGTATCGCGTCAATGCGGCTCTGGAATCGGCCACGCCGATACAATGGCGCAAATAGATTTCTCTATTAAATCGCGCCCTGCAAACTGCGTGCAACGAGTCACCTGTACCTATTCTCGTCGTTCGTTCGACCGATCGATCGTAATTGACGAGTTTGTCACGCGGATTTTGGTCACTGGAATTCCTAACGAACCGCAAAGGGAAAGCAAGCGAAGGGGTGGCTTCTTGTTTGTAAACGATAGAATTTGAGATTAATAGGGGTGTTTTTCGAGTGACGGGTTGTCGGTGTTCCAGTAATTGGAGGTAATTGAAGGGTGATAGATGTGGAGCACGTTTTGCCCAAGTTTCAAAGTTTCAATCGAGGAAATGTTTGAGAAATTACTTGGCTTTGAAATTTGATATTTCGATTACAGCTTTTTCGAATTATTTTATGAAATATGGACAACGGTGAAATTGTTTGAAAAGAATTTAAATCGGTTTTTTTACCTCGAAAACAGCAGAAACGTTATAAAAAAAGTTAACAATTTTAATCAGACGCACAGTCTATATATAGAAATCGACGGGAAAAGTTTAGCGAAACGTAGTAACGTCGAATACATTATTTAAACGAATGAAAGTTCGTTGCTCGAAAAATATAAAATCCATCCATTTACACCATTTTTCTAGATGTAACAATTTACGAGATACTGAGGGAGATATGTTTACTACCCTCAATTTGAAGAGCAATTTCCATGCGTCCAGATCGATAACAAATATACCTATCGAATATTTTTTGAAAGCTATTATATACCGAAGTTTTATCATCGTGATGTTTTCTTTATTTTGACGAAAAGTTTATGATATTCGGAATTGTACGAATTGTATATTACTTTATAGGAACGTCTTTAAGGGGGGTGCTAGATTTTTATGTCTGGTTGAAAAGCGTCTGAAACGGTTTCGGATAGTTTGGTTTTACGAGAGGGTTATCCGGTGGACCTCGTGAGAACGTAGCAAATTACGAGTTAGAGACGCTCTAATTACTATTAATTAGGAACTACAGTATCAAACGAGTTGATTGAATAAAGTGGTAATTATACGAAGTAGAACGATAAGTCTATCCATCACGAATAGTTAATTATATTTCATATTTATAAAAATATTAAAAAAGTAATATAGCTATTGAGATGTGTATAATTATGTATGCTAGACTAGATTGGCCACGTGTTAGTGACACACGTATGTGAATACGAGTGTGTGGAAGTATGTGTGTGCACAACGTCTCCAAGAACAGAAGAATGTAACTGTTTCGTTGGTAGTGTGGTATGGAAGATGGTGAGAAAAAGAGAATGCTGAGACGCGTGCAAATGTATATCGACGAAGATCCTGGAAATCGTTTATTAAATAAATCTAAAATTACTTTAATATGAATTCTAAGTGTAACCTTAGTGTTCCTTTATTTTTATTTCGGCAATTAAGATCCACAATTCTCAACAATAACATAAAACGTGACTTTAAGTAAATAAAATTTATCTCAATAAAAATAATTTCTACATAACACTGTTCAATTTTCAATAAAAAAAAAATATATTGGTAGATTTAATTTTCATTACTGGTAGGAATCTACTTGTATTATTAGACTGAGCGATACAATCTGAAATTCCAAAAAAAAAAGAAAAATTCAGAATAATATATGGTTCCTGTTTCGTGGGTGGTGTTAATTGAAACCAATAAAACAATACATCATATTTTATATCAGAGACCAGAGATTCGTGTTATTGTTCGCTGTTCGATTAAATTCCCCGAGAGATTTCATGAAGCAAAAGTTGCGTGCATCGACGAGCGAAAGTTGCACATGAAACTGCACGGCGAATCTCTTGATTTGCTGGCATCGGTTTTGTTCCGTAATAAATAACCGGTTGGGATTTTGGAGAATTGGTTCGACTTCCACTCGATTTTTGTTAGACAATATAAAACGTCGATGTAATTCACTTGGCTCTTTATTTCCTGTACGAAGTTTCCTGTAACGCATTAAAAACCCATCTAGCTTTCCATTCGACCCGTGTTTGTCATGCTTCGCGTTTGTATCAGCGAAATTCAATCGTTTAAACGTTTCAAATGAATTAGGACAGATGCGACGTTACTATCGGTTGCTCTGTTGCGGAGAATATTTTTCTATCGGATTTCTTAGAAATAAATGTCGGTAATTTAAACTGGATCAGTCTAGCCAGACAATTCTATTTCTTATCCTTTTGATAATTAAACGAATAACGTAATTTTAGATCTTCTTTGGTTCTCCATTTATAAAGAACTTCTTAGCTGAGACGAATTCGTAATTGAAACACGATAAGAGTCAAATTTTTTACACGATATACAAGGTGGTTGGTAACTGGTGGTACAAGCGTAAAGGGGGTGATTCTACGCGAAAAAAGAAGTCGAAAATATAGAATAAAAATTTTTCGTTCGAGACTTTGTTTTCGAGAAAATCGACTTTGAATTTTCGCTCGGTACGCGTGCACTTTATCGCGTCTCGTTATAACGGATCTCACTGTAGATCGTTGTCTCGATGGATATTATCGCAGTTTAAGTTTGTTTTTGCCGTAACGGAAAATTAGGAATACATAATGAAATAATATGAAGTAATCATAAGGTTTATTATTAGAAAAATTGCTGAAAATGTTGCCCATTCTGCCGAACACGTACTTCTGCACTTCTAATTACATTTCTATGAACACTTTCTAAGTCGATTTTCTCGAAAACAAAGCCTCAAACGAAAAATTTTTATTCTATATTTTCGATTTCTTTTTTCGCGTAGAATCACCCCCTTTACGCTTGTACCACCAGTTACCAACGCGATATTTAATAAATACGAAATATCAAATAAAATCGCAAAACGATCCACGAAATTCCATTGTGTCATAGGCAAGATGTTACGCTGAAGAGATAAAAACGAGAAAGAAGAGATGCATAAGGAAACCATCGAAGGAAGAAAGGTATTGACATGAATATCGGGTATCCGATTAAATCGTTGGATAAGATGATACAATAAGGAAATAAAAGAGGGAAAAACGAGGTGGAAGACGTTCGATGGAGGGTCACGTCAGGAAACGTGTAACTTCGACCCGTAAAATTGCGTAAGTTTCGACGTGTGACGATGATGCTGGAAACAGGGGTTGCGCGTGGCAGTGATCCTGAGGCCGCGGGGAAGCCTGCATGACGTCTAAATCATATGTCACGGTCTGGAAATACGCATATCAGGAAACGTAAACTTGATTCCTGGTAATGCTTCCGGCGTTGCGAGTTAACCCCACGAAGCTCGCAAACATACACAGCCGATATCCGTCCTCTCGCATGGACGCGGACTGCGTGTACAGGGTGGCTCGGGAATTACGTCACGATCGAGTATCCTATGGGACTATTTCCACGAGGAAATCTCGACTACGTGGACGATGCGTGGTTTATAGGATATTTTTTTATTCAAAAAAGAAGGTTAATTTTTCCGCTCAATTTGTCCGATATTATAAAAATATTATATCGTGATGCGTGAAATATTGCAAAATATATTATAAATGGACTGGATGATGCGTGGCGGTTCTAACTATATTTTGAGAAATGATGGTTAAATGGGATTATAAAGTTTAGATTCAGTTTTTATGACGGTGCAATTTTTTGTTAATAGAAAAATGTTTGACGGGTATTATTCGTTTAAAGAATGGAGTTTCAGCTGATACGTATACTGTTCCAATAATGATAATAGAAAACAAATGATAAATTGCCTCTTTAGAGATGAAATTACGGGAGACCGACTGAAACTGTATACGGAGACAGCATATTTTATCGTGACCTGTAATTGTTTCATAATTCCATAAAAATAGTATTCTATTCGTAGCCGAGAGAGTTAAGGAAATTAAGAAGACTTTTTTATAAGGTAGCGTAAGATCGATGTCTAATATTTGTCTCGGGGTAATTAAGCCAGAGTATGATTTTCTGTGGAAGTAATTTATCTTCTGGAGAAAAACATGATACTTTCGTGTTTGATGTTCGTTTAAGGATAATTGCGAAAAGATGAGTCTTTTTAAATGAAGCACAGCGCAGTTTTAAACGTTAAACTTGCTTCCTCTCTCATGACAATATCCGTATCTTATTTACGAATTCATAAAAATTCGATTTCTTCTTATAACGTTAACAGAAATAATTTATTACAATACGAATGACAAATCCATCTAAGAATTTTAACAGATGTTTGAAAAATTCGTACAACGAGGGTGCAATTTTTTAAAAATATTTATACTTCCTATCTTTCCTGTAGAACAATCAAAACTTCGATTCTTGAAGTGTCCCCTTAAACAATGAACGATATAGTCAATATTTCAAGATTTTCGCAATGTACTTTGTCAATGAATATTAACAATATTGCCTGAACAATACATATTGATTCTATCAATTGAGAACCTTGAAATACCGACGATATACTTAAATTGATAGTCTGGGGGCGTTCTTATAGGCGAGATTATTGAAAAATGTCCGCGTATCTGACAGAAATCAAAAGCGAAGGACCGAAAGAATCTCGTAAACAGTTCGCCTCAGGAATGCATAGTGAAAAAATGAAGAAGCAGCAATGAACTTAATATCTCATTTTTATCGCGCGGTTTCTCGCTACGAGTTTAGAAACTTTTATCTGAAACACTCCACCTTATCTGCAAGAAGTCAGGAAGTTATTTGGGTGGTCTGTTTCAAGTGCCTCGCCCTGTGTACTCCAAACTTTTCCAGCCACCCAAATCTGAACCTCTGAACACTGAATGCAGACAATAATCTGCTTTACGAAGGATGATACCATCGTTTTTCTCTGACACACCATACTTTGAAAGTACCGAGCGAATTTGCAGCAGGATTTATGAATTCATACTTAGGTGGGTAGGTAAAAGATTATCATCTTCCTCTTATGTTCCTCTCTCTTCAGATTTACATGATCGTCGCAGTTACATAATTATATCATTTTTATTTTCTTAATAACATCGAACAATTCTGTACACGTATCGTGAATATTTTAAAATCTACTATAATAAACGAGATAAACATCGTTTACCGCCTTGAAATATCTAATCATCGTTCCGTTAATCTAGCTATTAAGGTTTCCAATAAAGCTTGAATCAACAGATTCGTAATAAAAGCACTCGAAATCTCTAATTGAAATTATCAAATTCCCGATCAATACCAAACTAAAGTAATTCCATTAGAGTAATTTGCAAGCATACTATTCTAGTTCTCGCGCGTTATGAAATTATCGTATTACGATAAGCCTGGACATCTTTGGTAGGAAACGATATCTAAATCTATAAATCTAAAATATATATATTTATATATATAAATCTAATATATATAATATAAATCTAAAATTTAATCGATATTTGGATTCAGTACGAAGATAAATCATAGGATAAATAGCAAATATTCTTATTAAATCTTGTCAATTCACCAACTGAAAAACAAATTACTATGCACCGAATAAAACAAACAAGACAATAAAACAAAAGACTCTTAAAATAATTAAAAAATAATTCCCGAGGCTGTATTATGCATGCCAAGAGACGAAAGGGACGAGTTGAACGTATCCCCTTGATGACCTCATCCTGTAGATAGAGTACGGTCAGATCGTGGTCAGTCCGCGCGTGTTTACGATGCGTCAGTTCAGAATATATATTTGATATAGGGTGGTTGGGCTGGATAGCTGTTTGGAGCATGCAGTTTCGTTACACCGATACCCAATATTTACTGGCTGAATCGCAAATTTAACGGCCGATTTTCCCATGCAACTTCAACGGAATCGACTCGCACATTAAGGGTGCGGTTAAGGGTCGTCATGTGTCACCGTTTCTACGTGCCGAACGTACTACAAAGTGGGGGATTATTGGAAATATTCATCGAGTACTTTACCAGTGACTTTTTACTTTGAAGACTTTAAAATGTTTATTACACCCGGGGGGGATATTCTGCTTTACGATATTTTTATTTAAGTTTCGGACCAATTTTTATTTGAAATCTTTTCCCTTTGTCTTGTCATTTGAAGGATTGCTGACTACATGTTTGAGCAAAGAATTTCGATTTTTTCAAATTATACGATTCTCGCAGAGTTTCAGAGGATTTATCGGTCGAATCGGGTTATTAAATTCGAGAATAATTAAAATATTTAAAAAATTAGCGTGCAGCCTCTTTTGTCACGTCTTACGAAACTCTTCTCGCTGCCTATGTTACGAGAAAGTCTACGAAAACAACGCGACAGCGGCTAGACGGAGCTGCGCTTTTCTCGATGAAATTTTCTTTGTAAAAAAACTTTTCACGCGCATCAATAAAACCGCCTACATTGTGCCAATTGATCTCTATTCTTTAAATATTTTGTACAACTTTTGTATATTTTTTAAAAATTTTCTCCTCTATTCTTTGTTATGATTATTCGACGCCTGTAACATAATCAAAGCTCAGTATTTCGTCGCATTAGAAATTGCCAGAGAACTTCTAGGGAACCTTAAACTCAGAAACAAATGCAAAAAGTAGAAGAAATTCTGTCAAGTGTTTACATCTCACGCCCTAAAGCTATTTCTTCCAAAGCAAAATTCCAAAATAGAAACGATACAATCTCTGCGTATGTACACAATACGGTGACTCGCATATATTTGAGCGCTATTTAAAGCGGAATAACTTTTTTAATATTGGACCAAACGCTCTGGATTTTTTATTTTAGAAATTACATAGTTCGCTAGATGTTAGACGACGCGTAAAAAAAATGTTGAAAAAATTGTAATTGATCAAAATCACGAAGAAAGTGAGAAAGGTCGCGGTTACAATTTTTTTTATTCGTGGCTAGCAAACATTAAAAAAATACTTTATCGATTTATCGATTTATGTTGGTTACACGCATACTAAAAATTTCATCGAAGTCGGTTAACGTTATTGTAAGCTACAAATGGTTAAAAATATTAAAAATGGCAGTTTTCACCAGTTTGGGCCTATAACAGATCGTACTTCTGCGTATAATATTCGTAAAATTTTCCTGAAATCCATTCGTCGGCCGAAATATCTTAATAAGTCAACTCCTGAGAGAAATCAACGCGGATATCGACTAGCGATAGATAAATCGCCTTACTTTTTGCCAGCTTAATTCACGCGGGCGTTCTCCAAGTCGGCGAGGCCCAAGGGTTTTCTAAAACATTCGTCCAGCCAAACAGCGGATGATAAATCAGACTGTCTTCCACTATTGAAACTATTTTCTCTCTAATCGGCACAGGAACACTCACTTTCCTTCTAACGTTCACGATATTCAGAAACTCGAGAAATCGTAAAAAATTGTTTCGACGGTTCACTATATTAATCCAAAGTCACTGTATCAGTTCAATATTCCACTATGTTGTTTCAAAATTTAATAAAATTTAATATTCGAAGACATCGTTAAAGAGTTAATAACGTTCAAAGATATTTTACGATATATTTTTAAAAACTTCGTTAATGAACGTTAAGAAAAAAAAATACAGAGAAAGTCGCGCACACAAGTATGAAACACTAACAATAAGCTTCAGTGTATATGTTACGCTTCGAATGGGACGACACGCGTTAACGAGCAGAACGACAACTATGCCTTCGAAGCGAAAGGCAAAGCATGACTGACTCGTTCCGAACAAAGTACAAAGTCGTCCCCGAGGTCAGGTATAACGAAAATGCCTGCCCCACTCTGTCCCCCCTACTCGCAACATCCCCCCTGCGTAAATGGGGGAGGAAAGGTCCCCTAGTCGGAGGAAAAGGTCCCGCACGATCAAATGATATCCACTTAAGTCGATGACGTCCACCGTGAATTGTGCAACTCTCGCCCTCTTCTCCTTTTTCTTTCTCTCTTTCTTTCTCTCTCATACTCTTTACAAGTTGGACAATTAACTCGCTCCTTCGAACAGCTCCCGACGCGACGCCTTTCTACGCTTGGCTGGAAGTTGAGCTTCGAATTATCGCCGGGATATTCGGCGACGTTTTCGCCCTTTCAACATGCGTTTAACTGGTGATTTTGATGTTTGAGGGTGGATAATTAGCGTGCAAGAGATTTACGATTTGTCGTTCCATAAACGGGGAGTTTGATCGAGGGTGTAACATTTAGGTTTACGAATTGAGGAATGGCAAGTTGACGATTGATACTTGTCAACTTTTTCTTTGTAACTGGTCCGTGGACGATTAGCGAATTAAAGTACGGTTAATAGACGATTAATTTTTTAGTTTGTACCTTACAGAACAGGAAATAAATATCTTTGAATTTTTATTTTTTTATTTCTTTTATTTAGAAGTATCTTTATGAAAGTAATATTCTTTTAGATCCTCTTCCTTTTATTTCCTTTGACTTGTTCCATTTACCTTTTGGAAAATGAGACGATCTGCACGCGATGGTATTTTGGAGTGTTGGAACATTTCATGCATTGAACATATAAAATATTGAAAATAAAGGAATATTTCCCTACGTCATCGAAACGTCAATTGTTACCTCGAGCCTTAAGCGATATTCGACAGCTAATATTGTTGCATAGCGAAATAATATTGGTGAAAATTGGATCTATCAAAATGATATTTGTTTGTAAAATTGTTATCGCAACGACTACAAGTATTTAACGACTCAACAATTTATCATCCTTGGTGCGTTACGTTTTTACCTCGCTGAAAAATTATTTTAATTGCGATGATTAAATCAGATTTTCACGCTCGTAAAACGACAGCTTTTCTGCCGCGTTGTATGTCGCGGTTACTAATTAAAAAAGTTAACGCTTTCACTGTCCTTTGTGTTCATCCGTGTGTCTCATTCGCGGGCCCGAAATAAAAAATGTATTAAACGATTGCGAAGGGCCGTCGGCCTTTTAGTTTAACGCGTAACACGCATTGTTCTCAACATGTGCTAGCGAATTAATATAAAGCATGTGGCTACCTCGTTCAATATACTAAGACTCTAATCCTGAAATTTTATATTTATTTTTCTGCGAATACACCCACAGCAATATAAAGCAGAAAAATTTCCAACGAAACAGTACTTTAAAGCGAAAGATAATTAATTCCTATTAAATTTGGAAAATATCAAATGAATAAAATTAACAAATGTCCGTGCATTCGCTTTCATAGCTTTTTGACGGATTCATGTGTTTAGCATACTAAAATACTAATCCTGCTGCTTTGTATTTAGTTTTGAACTTTACACAGACAGACACATAAATATAAAATACAAAAATTTATAACGATGCGGTTGTTTAAAGCGGAAAGATAATTGGTTCGTACGAAGCTCGGAGAAAATAATACAAGTAC
This sequence comes from Bombus terrestris, assembly GCF_910591885.1. Taxonomy (NCBI): domain Eukaryota; kingdom Metazoa; phylum Arthropoda; class Insecta; order Hymenoptera; family Apidae; genus Bombus; species Bombus terrestris. The sequence goes on along the minus strand of NC_063277.1, from coordinate 16,746,160 downwards.
ATTTTTGTTGATTTTTAAATTTTAATGTCGTTTTCTGATTAAGTATGACAAGGTATATTTCGATAGAAAATGGTTAAGAGTGGAATTTGTTAGGTCCAGTCAAATGTAGAATTATTAAAACTCAGAAAAATGTAGATTTAATCCTAAGATCGAATAAAAAGGCAATTTTGAACAAAGCAATGTAAAATGAAATTTGTCGTGTTATTTCTCTACAGCCTTTATATTCAATTCGGATAATATTAAGTAAATATTATAATCGACGAACGTAGTAACATTAGACCCGATAATTTCTGAAAAAATTGTTAGAGAATCAATCTGAAAACGATTTTGGTTGACCGTATGATGATCTATGAATAACGTGAAAACTATAGACCAAACATTCGATTCGTTTTACCGACAATTTACACTATCAACAATTATACGAATTACCGTCAGTTTCCGATAAATTTCACGTTAACAGTGCCGCTCGATAAAGCGACAGCCAATCGCCAATATAATTACAAATCATCAGGATGCGCGTGTACATTAGCTGCAGTGGGTGTATTCGAGAAATGATCAATTATACCGTGCGGCAGGATGCCGTAGCGATCTCCATTTATCGAAGGAACGGTGACCCGGTTTAGGGAATTAACCAATAGATCATAAATCTCTGTATCGACGTATAACGACCTACAAACCATTCTTGTTTGCTATAAGTAAATTATAATTTCTTTATTATAATTAAATCGTGACAGAAAAACGCTATGGATATTTAATCGGTTTCTTTCTGTGTTCCTATTTCTGCAAATTTTAAGTCTTTCATAGAAAATTCAATTCGATGTTAGTTAATGTAATGTAATGTAAATATACTGTCGAATTCTATTAAATTAATAATGCGATCATGAAAAGAATTTTTGTTCTTTTTTTTTTTTAAGAATTTACTCTATATTTTTTGACTACTATTTCTACTTCCACGTAGAATCTAAATTCTAAAGGAAAGTCAATTCAGCGAGCTGAAGGTAGAAACTTTGCTCTTTAAAATAACGTCAAGCAAATACTTGTACGATTTTTCTTCACAAAGTTATAATAACTTAAATTTTACAGCGAAAATTTCGAGATCCTCTAATTTTACTTCGAATTCGTAAAATAACCAGAGAAGAACTAAATAAAATAATTTCTCCCATATGAAGACAAAGTTATTCGATGTTTCTGTAAATTTCTATTTTTATCAATACCGTTCAAGATAACGAGGAAAGAGATTTCATTTTTGCATAAATTTTTCTATCTATCGTATAATACATTTTTACACTTTTACATATTTAATTTTCTCTTAAATGCATAAAAATCCGCTTTTAAATCTGGTTACAATCAATTCAGATGATAACTAATAGCGAACAAAAAGATTCTACTATAGTTACATCTCATGTTTACACATTGCAATGTGATTATTACACACCCAACATGAATCGTCCGCCTCGGCTGTAAAAGCGTTGAGAAAAACCATAAACAAGCGCATCGCATCTTGTCAGAGCCTTATGTCGATGGACCAGCTACGGAGATCGATGTCGTTATCGCAATTTTCTTTTCTTACCGCGAAGGTATTCAGCTCCATTTCAGTAGACGGAGCTGGTGGGAAGTCGGCTGGATGGTTCAATAACGTATGTTATTGAGGAGCCACTCGTGCGTTACCCACCATTAAATGCGCATGAGGAACGTTCCCAGGACTTCGATGCAATGCGCCACGCATACCTTGCACTCTTGAACTTTACGGGGAGATAACTCATAATTGAGTAGACTCAATAATAGGTTATGCCCAGACCGTTTCAATAAGATAAATTTCACGGATTAAAAAGATTTTCATTTATCATTGTTTCTAATTCCTTCTATGTTTCCTTGTTTCTCTCGTTCAATGCGATCATTTCTTAGAAATTCTGTCGCATCTAATCAAAGCCTCTTAAAGGTTCCGAGAAGTCCAAACATTCTTCTTTCGCATCTGTAATATCATACGTTAACTTTAGACTGACTCTCTGTCTCTGTGATCGTTCCAAACTTCGGACAAATAATTGATGGACTTTCTTCAAAATTGCGAATGCGCGAGCGAGTGTCGGAAGTACCGGCAAACCGTTCGAATAAATCGAATACCAGCCGTATAGGGTAGGACAGAAGTTAAATTAACGCAAGTTCTGTAAACATGGCGGCATTAAAGGGGTTCCGCTTCGATTTTCTTCAAACGCGGTGAGTGCAACGCGGTACTAAGTTGCTCGTCGAATTTCCGTGGTTCAGTTCCGCAGGCACTGACTCTCGCTTGAGAGAGAGAAAGAGAGAGAGAGAGAGAGAGAGAGAGAGAGAAACATCGCACAATTTAACAGGTAGTCTTGGAAACGTGAGCAGAATCATTTGGCCGATACGTTTCATGTTCCATCTATTTCATAATCGAATAAATAATTTTGTCGAGGTTCATGTTTCTCTTGATCTCACGCGCGGATTAAGAGGCGAAGAGGGAGTGTCTATAGCCGCGGGACTAGCTGTTCGAGAAAAATACGTTTTATCTTGCAAGTATAACGAGAAAATTACCTTAAGAAAAATTTCAAAAAAGGCAAATGTATTTTAAAAATGGGTACTAAAAAGTTTTTAATACAATTTATTACAAAATAAAATAAAAATTTCATCTTAATTTCCTTCATCGAAGGGATCCCTTCCTTGAAGGGATCCTCAGGGCCTCGTGAGCTTTAATTCGGCTCTGCCACACCTTATCCAATTTGAAATCGATCGAATGCGTGGGAATGTGTATACGGCTTTCTTAAGGGAGGTCAGTGCTCCGCTTTCGAAATGGAATCAAAATGATTGGTTCTGGGATAGGAAACAGAGGTGGAAATTACGTTGATTAAACAATAGAAATTGGTGTTTAAACGTGGGAATCTTCGATCGATAGTAAATGGCGAATTTCGCATGAAATTTTCGATTATATTCATTCATCGTTTAGAAACATTACGCTTATAAATACATGCTTTCTAAAAGTAGCTAATTTCACGAAGATTCGTAAAAACATATAACTAACATTTTCAAGACTTCGATAGAGTAGCGATACGTATTTTATTGTAGAATCAGTCAATTGATATCGTGTAACGTACGATTATTTTAATAGCTCGTGTTTAGTTCACGGCATATCGAACATAAGAATTGCCGTTTTACAAAAAGCAGAAAATATAACTTCTTATGCGTTTCCTCCGCAGCCTTTATTCCTTTAGCCTTAGAATTTTTCGTCAATAATTAGACGAACGTTTGTTTTAGTTACAGGAAGTTAGAAACCAATCTACAGATCGCGCGTTTTCATAAAATCGCGGAAGTTTCTGTACCAAACAAGAAAGCTATTGCCGTCAGAACCAATAAGTATGAAACCGAAATGCAGATCTATCTTGAGAAAGATCATGTTTTCATTCGAATCCTGCGGAAACTAAAACTGCATAGAAACTTAATCACTGGTCCGATGAACGACTTGAGACTAACGAGAAATCTGAAGTGAAATCTGACGAGGAAGGTCCAGAGTTAGCGGCATAACCGTGTTTTCGAACGGCGTGGTTCAGTTCTTGCGAGCCAACTATCGGAAAGATAAATACTTGTTGTGGCAACTATGCGAGAGTTAGCCTTCGCCGACACCGCGTGACTCGATTGCATTTACAGTCCGCCAGTGCGACCAGATAAGCCGTTTCGGAACAAATTAATCAACACTATCGTGGCGAAAGCACAGAGACCAAGTTTCGAAGGTAACTTCCCATCAGATTAAAGTAGCCCGTAACCGAATTTGAAAATCGATCGTGAAAAGCGCGTGCCTCGTTAAGGGAAACATAGGCTTGTTGTCAAAATTGGAAGATTGGAAGATTAGCTTATTTCATAATTATTACCACACAGACTGCATTTTTCGAGAATTCAAGGGTGCAAAAGTCCACAGAGTGCGTTATTAATACCAACGCATTATTATGATATTTCATAGAATTTAGTAGATCGAATAAATTTTTGTTCGAGAAAAGTTCAATTTCTTTATTTATGTTCGTACGAATATAAGAATGCTTACACATCTGCAGTCTAGTAGCGTTGTTTCTTTGAGAATCGCAGGATTTCTACGTTAGTCGGACGTTAGATTATTTCTGTCTGAACTTTAATATCAGGACAATACTATTATTAAGGCAAATACTATGATAGAACTAATACTATTATTCAGGCAAAGGCTGGTACCGTTTGTTGTTCAAAAGATGATATTTAAGATCGTAAAAGGACAAAGATACTCGACTGGTTCGCAACGTAACTAAAGGAACACGATTATCAATTAAAAATCTTCTCGTGTTATTAATGTAACACGAATATCGGAGGAACAATTCGATAGACATTTTTAAAGCAACTATGCAGTGAGATATCGAGAGGGACTAGAAAAGGGATCGCGTTAAGTTCCACTTTGACACGTTACCGAAGTGATTGGAAGATAATAATAGTCTTATCGTACGCCATTTATCATTGGCATCGATTGATCAAGGATCGTGCAAAGATTTAAAAGCAGTTCTGTGACGTTTGGATAAAAGATAAAATTGTCTTTAAGGGATGCAATTTCCAGATTGGAGTTTCTGACCGAACTCGTGAACTTGAAGGGTTCCCGCGTAGTCACCTGTTGAAACACACCGTCCCTAGGTATATACTCGTAGTTATCTATTAAAATTGATGTATCTATCAGAACTTATCGATTATGAAATGAAACATTCGTGGATCGAAGCTATATGTATGTAAATTTTTAGAGCTGGATCGATAATTCGCATTATGTCAAACTTTTTAGCGGAATAATGAATTTTGATTGGGTTTGGCTAATTTTTACGCTTCTCTGACATTGTGTTCCGGTTTAAATTAAAGACGAGTACTATAAAATATGGTGTCGAAACGAGCTTTAATAAAACCACGAAGTGTTAATCGACGACCACACGCGCCGCGATCCAGTTTCCAGTTTTTTTTTCCTTTCATTTTATTTCACCTTTTTTTTTTCCACAAACTGTGGTATAGCTCTGGTTTAACAAGACCGTTGCTCGACAATTCGGCTCGCTGTAACTGTAAACTCCCACCGGTAACCAACGTTATTTGCAAATGAGTACTATTTTATCCCAGGACCGTCGATACGTCCGGTTTTAATAATGTACCTGGCGCAGACGTTTTAATTTGAAACAAATAAATTCTACGTTTCAGTTGCAAGTAAGACAAAAATTAGAAGAATTAGAAGAATTTGAAGAATAGAAGGGTTAAAGATCGTTTTCGAGATTCGAGATTCTGTTGAGATTAGCTACACACCGTTCGATTATATTTCCTCTCTGCGATTGATTGAAAATAAAATCAGTGAAAAATCAAAGTACAACTACCATACTAATCTGCGCCATTTTTCTTAATTGTAACCTAATAAGTATTTCAACAGTGAATTGTTAAGTTTTCATAAAATAATATTCATTTAATTTGAACCAATCTTCTAAAATAGGTACATCACAAGTCCTTTAAATCCAAGTTCCTTGCAACTTCTTCGATCTTAAGATAGTATCAACGTCAACAACACAGTCCTGAAGTATTACAAATTGACGAATTTCCATAAATACGCCGTGAAAATGTTAAATCTACCTCGATATGTCACTCAAAGGTAACAGTCTTCCTATGTCTGATTAAAACTACTAAATAAAAAGCAAGAAACCACTTCAGAGAAACCGCTGTGCTTACTGTGCTCCACCAACCAACCACCACTTTCCACCTGATGACACATATCCATTAAAGAGATTCGCATTCACGAACTCTCGGCAAACTTGACTCTGGCCCGGCAACTTCTGTTAGCCGCAACATTATCTTAACGAAACGTCACTGCAGAGTGTCCAAAAGTCCGATCTTCAGCCGCTCTGATAATGAACAAGCATTCTGCAATGACGTGGACCATGTTTCATCGGTTTAAGCCCTATGTAGACCAGGGATGGCGATCGTGGCAATTTCACAGCGGTGGCTGTCCTCGTTACTCTGCTGGAAAACTTGCGAAAAAGGTGGAATAAAAGGCAAACTGTTCATTCATTCGTTAAAAGACTTCGAATATTTATACAATATTCATATTTTTATAAATGTAGCTAAAGAAACGGAATCTAAATAGAAATTTACAGCTACTATCTACCTAAACATTGAGACCACGAAGTATGCACTATCGGTCAAAATTTTCCAACCAACTTTTCCAATTGTATCTCTAACAAATCTCTCGCTACTTTTCCTATTGATTACAAATTAACGTTATAGATGATAATAATTTTCTTTCTCTGCTAGAAAACTTTCTAGAGGAATAAAATGCCAAGCCAACATGCCCTGCGAATTCTCGAATTTAACGGAATTCGTAGAAGTGCGAAACTTATGGCCGACAGCGTAGTTCCACGAAAGCGTAATAACGATGTAAGCTTGGAACATGGAATGGATTCTTAATTTCTAAACGTTCGCCAGAAATCTGCTTTGGATGGAAATCGAGCTTTATAATGCTGCCTTTCGCAAGAGGAGAATCTGCATCCGCGAGAGAGGACGCAAAAAAGAAACTAGGCGAACCGCTAACGTGACTACTCGAAAAGGCAGTGCATAACTGGCGGAGCGTCTTGAGATTATGCCTAGACATGATCCCATATAGATCGCCGGGCTAGTCTATGCAAATCCCCGTAGCAAACTGCTCGGCATTTGCATAAGCTCGCAGATAAGGACGCGTTAGAAGTATGCCCTCCGTTCGAATTCGTTTTTCCGCGACATTGTTCCAAGAGAACTCGTCGAATTGATCTCCTCGTCGCATCACGAACCTGGTATCCAACCTGACGTTTTTCTGATCCTTCTTTCTTTCTGTTCCTTATTTTCTCACCTTTCCTCCCTTCTCGTGACTATGAAACACCCATGGGGAAAAAAATGGGGATGCTTCTTATCGATAATGGCACGCGTTGGCAGAGCTCGTTTATCGGAAAGATGGGAAAGGTTCGAGCCAAGTGGAACAGTTGGCAAACCCTGGCCACGCTGCTTCAGGCTATGGTTGGAAATGTCTAGCGAACTTGTATGGACGGTGATAACTATCGATACGAGAGTTTGTCGATTGTCTTTTGCTCGGCAAGTTTCATTCGAGAATCTACGATGCATTGTTATAACTTGTACTTGTATAATTTTTTTTATGATAAAGACACGATTAATAGGTTTCATTGTATAAAATATAGGATAGAAATTAAAATGAAGCTCACTCTAAAATTAAGTAATCTAATCGAAATCGTTGCGCACGCTTATGAATCAAATATAGCAGGAGATGAATTTTTAATGAATTATGTTGCAAGATACAAGTTTCTTTGGACAGAAGCTTTTTAGGAAACTGCACTATTGCATACGCTGATGTTGAAGTCATGAATATTAGCATAATAGTAAATTTATAAAAGGTTTAGGTCTTCTTGACGGAGTCTGACTACAGACTGACTTATACTACTTGAAATTTCACAAGCATACCCGTCCTTCAATGGCTCGGATATATTTCAAGAAAAATTTAAATTCACGGGGTACTATCAGAATTGCTTTAAGATGTTACTCGTGGGTTATAAATTATATCTTCCTTGGGATTGTATGAATTTTTCAAATGACAAATTATTAAAAATTATAGAATCCTTTGAAACGAACGATACTTCGATTTCATTTGATATCGTTGACAACAGTTTTTATAAAATAAAAGGCAATACAAGAAAATAACTTTTTGGTTAAAATAGAAATGCACCCTCTGGAACCATAAAAGCATTGATATTTGATTTTATAGTATCTACTTCCATTTGAAAACTACTGACTCGTACTTCATCTTCTAGAATATTCAATCTTCGAGGTTCCTGTCTTGCATTTGCATGATACAAAGCTCGACAAAATTTTTCAAATCTCCTTCAAAGAACTAATCCAGAACACTTTCGTTACCGAAACACTTTCGATATAATTCAAAATTCAATGGCTGAAGATAAAAGACATCAAAAGTTTCACACAGATATAAAAACAATTTTAAGATCCCTTCGAAATTTTCGATGTAAGAATAATTTATTACGAAATATTAACCATAAATAATTTCCATATCCGAAATACTTCCTAGAGAAGTTATAAAATTCGTCGAAAATTTCCTCTCAAACAACCTCCACCAGGAAATTGTCTTCCACAAAGGACACTTTATGCAATTGTGGAAGAACTTTACCCAGTTTATTTACATAAAAGTAGGTATCGATATTTTTAAAAAATTTGAAAAGCTTCCGAATAAATTTTACCAATCAATTTACCTGTCAGAAGGGAAATTCTAGCCAGTTAAAAAATTTAATACAACATAAAAGAATAACAAAATAATACAATTACCAGAAATTTTCTCTCAAATTGATATTTATCAAACAGCGTCAAACTTCCCTTTGCAAAGGATACTTTATTCTATTATCAAAAAAATGTCACAATCGCTATGTTTTTGTAAAGGTATCGACCTCCACCGACAAAATGTTAACCCAATTTCAAAAATTTGCAGAATCACTAGAAATTTCCTCTCAAATTGATATTATCAAACAGCGTCAAACTTCCCTTTGCACAGGATACTTTATTCTATTGTCAAAAAAATTTCAAAATCGCTATGTTCGACAAAATGTTAACCCAATTCCAAACATTTGCACAGTTACTAGAAATTTTCTCTCAAACTGACGTTATCAAACGTCGTCAAACTTCCCTTTACAAAAGATACTCTATTCAATTATCAAAAAAACATCACAACGGCTATGTACGCGTTGAAGTATCGATCTCCATTGACAAAAGATCAGTCGAATCCCAAGTTTAACATGTCGATTATTTACGACTTTCTCTACTAACCGGGGATCCGACTCGCTTCCGTCTTCGGCGGCGTCTTATTCAGCGAGAGCCGTTTAGATTCCCTTGGGTTGAAAGGACCGACCTCGTAGTCCGTACATTAACCTGACCCTCTTCCTTCCTGCCTCTCCTTGTAACCACTGCGACGTATCCAGACCAAGAACGAAATTCGCAAAATTAAATGCACCCCCCTGCATGTGTACGTTGGTCTGTGTGTGTGCGTGTGTATGCGTGTGTGTGAAGGTATCGCGAACACGAGACGACCGGCAACAGGCCACCACCCTCGTAATTCTATCCATGTTGGAAACAAAAGGCAGTAGCTCACCTGTGCCTCACGAAGGAACTCGAAAGGGTGACAACGGTGTTCCAGTCTGGAACGGTAAGAGGCAAGGAAAGTGATTCAAGAGTGAAACAATTTGAGATCGATTGCTGGGACTCGTGAGGATTAGGCAGGATGGCGGGAGAATTTAGAATCGAAGAATGAAAAGGATCGAAGAGGTGAGTTAGGACCGAGGGATTTGTGTTCAGAGTTTTCAAATAACTGCGGTTTTCGAGATAGGAAAATATAGAAATCTAGAGAGGAATGAAGTTTGAAGAGGGGAGTTTAAAATATCGAGTTGCAGGTTTAAATCTCTTATTTTACATTTTGGAAGTGGATTTAATTTAAATTTTGGAATCCTTCCAATAAAATCTTCCTCCGATGTATTTCATAATTCATGCGGATCATCATTTATCCAAACTATAAAAATTCCCGTCGATCGCGAGAAACAGCACGGCCAACATCGAAACCCATTACCAGGCTTTTCTCACGAAAGCTCTCTTCAACGAGCCGCCGTGTAATCATTGGATTATCGAAAACGTACGAACTTCATCCACCTTTACGCTTTCCCACGGAATAGCATACGCACTGCTAAAGTCGATCAGAGTCTGTTAACGTTCTATGCGTCGATTAGCGTGTATAAATACTGTGTTTGTGCAAGGATAATTCGCACGAACGTGGTTGAGAGACTTTCTGGAAATCGTGAATGTACCTACGCATTATCAACTGACCATTAGAGCTTCTGCAAGATAAACTGGACTAAGTAACGATAATTTTTCCCAGATTTTGGAGACTCAATGGTTTTAGTATGATAATTTGATTAAACATGGTTTAAAGAAGCGAGATTTCAGGGATTAAAAATTAAGGATGTTGCATAAATAATGGAATTGAAATGTGCGGTGTTTACATTTTTCAATGATGAATATTATTTTTGATTAATATTAAAAATTCATTTTCTTAATGAAGAGTATTATTCTACAGTGAAAAAATATATTATTTATCATTTATTCATATGATTTATACCGTAAATACTCTAACCTTTTTATGTCGCAGAAAAGCAAAATACAATCTACACAGAGTTTTTTAAATATTTAATAAAAATTATTAAAGAAGCGACAATGATTAAAAAATGAGAAGGATTATAAACCTGTAGAATTTAATATAGAATGTAATCAAGTCATCCATTCTTCGAATCTTCGTTCAATCTCTACTTCAAATGCGAAAATTAAAATTCTCAAAATTTACATTTATGAAAAGACAGAAGAAGGATTAAACAGCAACGTAACGAGCTTAGCGAGATCGGGCGAACAAAAACGGGTCACTTTAAAAATTTCCATAAATCAGATTACGAAATGTCTTGGCAAAAATCAAAATACGTGAAAGAAAATAGAGGGTGTCCGAAAAAACGCGAGAAGAAAGGAAGAATGGGGTAAGCGAGATAGGGGTAACCATAAAGAGAGGGTGCGTACGCTGCAACGATATAAACCAGAAGAGACTGCACAAAATGAAAACGAGCGAGAATTGGCGGAGGGCGTGCGTGAAAAAGAGTGGTCGAGTACGTGCAGAAAGCAGAAGCGTGAAAAGGCGCGAGGCGTGAAGGAAAAAGTGCAAAAAAGCGGAAGAAATGGTAAAAGGAAGACGAAAACGATGTAGAAAGAAAGAAGACGCATGTGGAACAGAATAGCGTGAAAATAAAAGGAAATTAAGAGCCAAAAGCAGAGAAATACTGCTGCTGAAAGATCTTGAACGGACTTAGCTATGAAAATAAAACGAAATTAAGGGGAGACAAATGCTAGTTTGCTATCGCCGAGACTAGTGTTCCAAAATATTTGAAAAATTATTTTAAATTATTTAACTAATGTATCGTCTTGTTTGACGCGTGTAATTATTCTGGTGTAACCATTGGCCGATTTACTTCGATAAATACTATATCATAAAGATCGTCCATGAGACTAATATACAATATATGTAAAAATTAAATACTCTGAAATTAAAAATTAATTAAATTGTTCTAGCTACGTATAATATCGAGCCCTGTACCGATCGCTCGTACCAATGAAGGATGAAATATGTAACACGAGTAACAACGTGTACATTCCACGATTCAAACATTTCGCACAGATTTTCCAGTGAAATTGGAAAAAACATAGGCTAGCGATGCTAATTAGAGATTAAGCAACAACAATTTGGTCTTCGGTTAAACTCGCAATAATCCTGGATAACTTTCACCTTAATCTTCGGCCGGATTTAAGGGGCCGGTTGTTAAGCGTTCGCCTAATCTGCGGATTAATGTCTTCGCGTTAAGGGAGAAAGAACGAGCGTCGAGAATCGGAAAATTCAACCCGAAAAAAACGTTACGCTCGCTTGTTTCTATTTTTTTCGATCTTTTATTTCTTTCTATTTTTGTTTTATTTTTTTGTTTTATCGGTGAGCGTGCATTCGCGATTAAACGGCTATTCTGTGATTTACAAGAGACTACAAAACGTGGAAATTGGTTTAGCCGGACACAGGTTCGATTTTAAACGTTGCGGAAGATTTTCCATAGTCACGACGGTCGTGAAATGAGAAAATCGTTTTGCAGAATAAAAGTACATTCAGCGGCCGCGAAATTAACATGCTCGAGTTCCTTTCGTTTTCGTGGATTGCGTGAGAAGTTCAAACCGTTTTAACTGTTTTAACCGAGCCCTTGCAACACCGAAGTAGAGGAAACGCGAAACAGGCCGGACGTCGGTTGAGTGTAAAGCGGTTCGCACCTTGGAAAATCTGGATTTCTCTTTCGGTCTCCACTACACTACTCGAATTAACCGAATTACTTTGCATCTGACAGAAAGTATGCAATTAATTTCGACTTGAAATTAGCAGCTGTTACAGTTATCGAAGTAATTATGATAAAGTTTAACGAATTCAAAAGGAAGTTTTTGCTTCAAAAATTCTCTCCGTGTTCTCTATTTTATTAGACGAAGAAGAAAAACAAATCAATTCCTTCGACAATAAACAGATTTTAGAAATGCGAGGCACGGTAAGCTTTATTCAGAGAAATAAACATTTTTGCTCTTACTTGTATGTGTTTAATTTAATTACTTTCATAACAAAAATTCTTTCACGATTTTTCATCTTCCTTCTGCTCGTATAACTCTCTAATATATAGTGTACCAATAGTATCTGGCAACATCTTTGGTATAATTCGAACGTGAAACAAATCTCCGTAACAGAAACCTATTTGCTAAAAGGTTCGAGCTTTCTTCCAATCCGATATGAATCCGTTAAAATCCTCACAAAACGTAGATCTCCGTTACTCGAAAGAAGAACATGTCAGAAAGGTAGGGAAGGGAAAGGAAGAAGAAAATCACGTGTGTCGCGGCCACGATTTACGAACACTTTATCACTCACGGAGCTGTACAGTAATTCGGTGACAAACGAGTTAGCCGGAGTGCATAGCGAGCTCCCCTACGAGGCCGATGCTAAATGCTTGGTTACGACTTCGTCCTCTATCCTCTACAGAGACAGCTCGCGCGAAACTCTCGTTCGAGCCTCGATTCGTCCTCTGAGCCGTGCAACGAGCCAACTTTATTGCTTTGGGTGACGTGCGCGGTTTAGATGCTTCGATGTTAAACGTTCAGTGACTCGGGTATTAGTGGTCGTTCTGAAGATTGTTGCGATTTAGTTTGAAAATTAATATCTGACAAGGGAATTTAGAAATTTAGGAAAGTAGTTTACGGCGATATTGTGAGTAGATGGTGCATGTTTATTCAAATCTTTCTCATTCTTGCAGAAATAGATATATCGGAGAATTTGTTTTATTCGATGATTATTTCGAAGTATTTTAAGTATTTTAAAGGATTATATTTTATCGCAAAATCAAATACAAAGAGAGTCTTGACGTGGAAGTGGTTAACGATATATTAGCTTGTCGTGAAAAGTTTATTATTTTGCTGAACGTTATATTATTCCGTTGGGACAACATGGATCGTACGTAATTCGGTAAAATAATATAAAACAGAAGATGCGTCTACTATTTTCTCATGAAACGAAAGAAACTTCTGGGACAATGTAATGTTTTTAAATTTGTAAATTGTCCTTTTATAAGAGAGATCATCGTCTATCGTTCTTCATATGTAACGATAATTTTCTAAATTCTACCATACAATTCAATTATCGATAGATAAAAATTCAATATTTTTCAGACGTTTATCGTTTGCATACGAATTTATTTAAATTCGTAACGCGTTAGTTGGTATGTAGTTTGTTTGCGCGTATAGTTTACTGGTTTTCAGTATATTAGTACGTGTAGTTTATCAGTTCATAGTCCATTACTGCTTCTGGTTTATTAATTTGCGGGCTACTAGTTTTGCTACAGGCTACTAGAGTTTACAGTTTATTCGTGCACATATGTAGCTCGCGGATTTGTTTATTAGTAGATGCAATTTATTAATTTATATTGAATGTTTTCAGTTTATCACTTTGTAAATTACAATACTATAATACTATAATCACATTAGTTTGCGGTCTATCGGAGTACAGTCTATTAGATCATAGTCTGTTAACTTGTGATCTATTATTTTACGGTTCATTAGCACGTGCGGTGAGCAACGTTGTGACGTAAAGGGTTCTGTGTATAAGTCTAGCATGAAATTTAATAATACCAATAGTAATAATAATATTAATAGGTTACAGTAATAATATTAATAGTTTAACAATGGTAAATCCTAGACTGCGGATGTTTATGCATTTGTGGGAAACTAGAATGTGCAAAAACGTAAAGAACGTGGTAATATATAAAAATATATAAAATATCCAACATAAAATTCTCATTACAATATTCCATAAAATATACATCTATACTTGAAATATATTATGTATATTTCTTTAAGAAATGATTTGATCTTTAAGTTCTACTTACATATAGGCCGACATTCGATTGTTAACAAAATACGGATATACCAATATATATTCTTTGTGAAATAATTCAAATCCTTCAACTCATCATAGCAGGAATTTACGAGTCTCTATAGTCTGTTCCTTTTTCATTGAAATACAATTTATTGAACGTAGATCGTACCATTTTTACTCGGCCACAAAATTTCTATCAATGTCGAGGAATTATTGAACTTAGAAAGGTGAAATCTACTCACGAACGGGATGGCTCGATTGGTTAGAACAGTCAGCAGAGAAAGGGAAAGATCTAGATTCGAATCACGGTTCGGTAAACCGCGCGAAACCCTTTTCTTCTACGGGATAGAAAGTAAAAGACTTTATAGTGTCTTTTATTTCTCCATAAGACCCGTCCCTTTCTTGTACCTAACGTAAGCAAAACGGAGCTCTCTGGTACTGTGCGCCATACTCGCGGAAACAATCATATTATTCGTATTCTCATCCGTGATATCCTGTCGTCTAGAATACGACGTATTTTAAACTGATATATCTGTTTGACTGTAATAATATTCAAGCCACGCTGTGGCGTTATGTATTTCAAAGACGACAATGTTTCTTTTAAGTACTATAGAAACTTGTTGAATATAATATAAAACGAAAAAAGAGTTTAAAAAAATACATATAAATAAGAAAAGTTACACGTTTTAAATTCTGTAATTCGTCTGTTCGTGTTTTAAAATTTTGTTTAAAATCGAATGTTTTTTCTTAGATCAAATGTTTATCATTCAAAGCTTCAATTTAGTTTAGCGTTGAGTTAAACTCGAGAACTTCTCTTTCTAAATTTCGCACGATCTAGCTAGTTTCGGAAACTATAGTTATTGTAGAAATATTATCAGAGTTAGGTTACTGTGTGAGTATTTCCACAGGAAATGTTATCCCTAAAATGTAAAAAATTCTTAGTAGGCGCACTCCAAAAATCTGAAATACCCACTGACCGAATTTACCACGAATTCGATAAAAAAAAAAAAGAAGACAATGTTAAGTTTACAGCGGGTAAGGACACGACGTTATTTCGTAATTACGTTGATAGTGCATCCCAGGCATCAACGTTGTTACGTAGTTAAATATTGCACTGTTAACTATGCAAATTTGGATAGCAGCGGCAAACGGATGCGTCTGGTTTCTCGTTAAATAAGTTTAGCACCGATTCCATCCTGCGGACCCGCAGTTCCTGTTAATACAACACAAACAAGCTCTTTCTATGACTTTTCGATGATGCACCACGAACCTCCAGCCTTAAGAGCGATTTAATTCGCCTCATTTCCAGGCACGACGTTCGTAAAACTGATTTCCACTCTGTTAAAGCTAAAAGATACATTCGAAATATCGATTGGAGGAAATTTTACATAGAAAATAGACTCACCGATATCTATCGCCTTTGCCAAAAAATATAATTGTATTTTTATTAAAAAAAAACATCCAATCGAAATACCTAAAATGTGTCAATAAATAAATTAAACTCGAACGTCTTACATGCTCGTAAATGTGTTCGTTATAATACAATACGCTTCTTGATATGTACAACAATATATTTGCCAATATTTCGCAAAATCTCTTCTACCATCATTAGATGTTAAAACACATTTACCACCTTGAAACAAAGAAACAGAGATTTCCATCTCGAGTAAATGAAAGGCAAATGCGCGACGTGCAGATCCGCTTTGCCACGAGGGGAAAGAAAGGGGTGAAAAAGGAAAAGAAGGGAAGTCCTCGATAGAAGTTTCGACAGTATGTCCTTTCCCCGACATCATAGAAAAATAAATAATCCTAATTGCGGCTGAATGGACTCGCCATGATGAGAAAGAAGGAAATAAGAGCAACGAAGCCGCGACGGTCTATGCTTCGAGACAATGGTCGTCTGCTGCTCTGTTCCTGGTTTTTTTTCCTCTCTCGACCGCGGCTTTTTTCTTCCAACCTTTCGGTCCGCCATCGTGATAATTTCACTAATTATTTATTCACATGCTACGAGACTAAGTAGTCGTTGATATTTTCCTCGCAGTGTCACGTGCTACGAAGGATACGCGGTGAGTATACACGGTACTTTAACGCGATGATTAGTTGATCTTTTCGGAAAAATATACAAAAGAAAAATGATGGAAAACGTGGAAAAAAAGGCACGAGATTGTCTTATTAAAATTCTGTATCCATTTTATCATTTAAGAGATTGTCGAGTAAGTGGTGAAAGCAAAGTTTTGGAAATTGACAAGTTTCGTTGCCGCACCGGTTTCAAAAAGCAATTGTATGGGGGTCGCCAATGATAAAATAGTATTAAAATGTTCGAAATTGCGATATGCCTGGTGATAGCTTTATTCGGGAATGGAAAACATGAAATTGTGAATACAGGATTTATTCCACTCTTGGCAAAATTCTATATCTGCTTTTGCTTCGAATAATATTTTTGATGGGAACAAAAGTTCGTTTGTAGAATTGATTTCAAAAAGCAATTTTGGTGGACTGAATGATAAAACGTTCAGAACTGTGATATTGGTGGCTTTTTCTCGGGAGGTGCAAAGGCATTAAGCCAAGAGCGAAGGATTTATTAAACTCTATCATCCGTAAACTCATTTAAATTAAACATACTGTATGTATATGTATGTATACAAAACTAATTAATCATTCTTTTTAGTACCAAAAATAACATTGAAGATCATGATAATTCACTTATTTATGTACACGCGAAAATATTCATTTTTTCAATTACTCAAACCACGCAGAAAAAATAATATCCGCTGCAGTCGGTAAGAAACTAGCTGTACGTATTACACGCGGAAAATTAAACATACTTTTCCCTACATTTACCCAACATAGGCTTATACTTCCTCGCTATAAACATGCATGGTAATGGCCATGAAGTGACTAAGTCGCAGGCTGGTTCAAGTGTTAAAAAGAGCCGGCACTCTAATTATTCTGTGAAATCCTCGAATCCCACGGTCACAGTTCTACCGTCTCTTTCCGCGACGTCTCTTGGCGGCCTGGTCGAAGGCTTAATTAGAGCAAATTCAATTAAAACCTACACGGAGCATTAAAAATTCGTTGAAAATCTTAATTAACACTAAGCACACTCAGTCTTTCGGAGACGGTGCACCCCACCATCGTCGACTTCATTTGTTAATAGATCTTTAAATCGCACGAACGTTTCTCCTTATCGTCTCACTCTTCTTTCTATAGTTTCTCTAAGCTGCTTTTGCCCTAAAAAAAAAACAAAAAAAAAACAAAAAACAAAAGAATTGTTTCAATTCTTTCCTCGCTTTATACATTTGTTTCTGTTCAATCGAAAAAATCATCTTAGGTTCTGCTCTTTGGTTTCCGCATTATCTACGAAATTTTTAATCTACGAAAGCGCACGTTTTTAGCGATACGTTGAGTCGAAAGAATTCGAGGGAATTGAGTAGCGTCGAAAAACACGGTGATTTTTCAGGTCAACGACACGCCCGCATACGTTAATGTTGGTAATGTCAAGCCTGTGGTTTGAGGCTATTGAAAGGGGAGCGAAAGGGCATGGAAAGCTTCGGTAGGGAAAAGTAGGGCGATTTGGAAAGAAGAGAATGAGTGACAGACGGGTGGAGTGTCTTTCTTTTTTTTTCTTCTTCTTTTTACTGCGGCTAAAAAAGCGGGAATAAATGGTGATCAATGGGGGAAAGGAGAGGAATTGAGAGGAGGTAGGAGGAAATGAAGAATAGATGAAGAACTATGAGGATGGATAAAAATAGGTTGTAAAATTATGGTGATGATACTAATGATAATATGTAACGGTAAAAAGAACAAAGGTTGTACAAAGAGTTGAAAAGAGTAAAGAAGCTTACGAATAGCGATAGACTACATAGAAAATAATAAAGGTAATAACAATAGAAAAATAGCAGAGAGCGAAAGAGAGAGAGAGAGGAAGAGAAATGATACTGAGAGGGTTAAGAAGGAAAGAGAAAAATTTAAACGTATCACGATTAATTAGAATCGAAGCAATAAGTATAGAACGTAATCTTCCTGAAAGAAACGCGTACCTCGTGCCGTTGGATTTTATCGTTTTCGTGTAACCATCGTTCGGTTTGGATTAAGTTTGTCCGAAGATTGCTTCTGAGAAACTATAGAAGAAATATAGGAAGTTGGACGATCGTAGGTGATTTGGGTGTTCGATGAAATCAGGGCGACGTTTGTAAGAGAAGTTTGCGGATTTTGGTGCTGGCTCATCGGGACAATTCCACTTTCTTCGGAAGAATGATGAAGAGGAAGTTTATGAGCTACGTTTCTACGATGTGTGGAAACCTCTTTGTTGGATTAAACTTTCTTGCAACAGTAAAAACTTAGGAAATGAGCGATGGAAGAAGTTTATGGTTTTGGATTTTTATAGTGTAAAGAAGGCTCGTAAGATAAATGATGCACGCTTTCATGATGTATCTTTTCTGCCAATAATTTATTTTTCTATGGTATATTGCATCGAACAGAAATGTCTAAAGCTTCTAATGCACGAGTTTCCTTAAATTTATAACATGACTTAAATGTGGAAATATTATGGACAGACTATGGACGTTGATGCAAATTCATATCTTCATGAACCCAACTAAAAGTATACCTAATTATAGAGCACTTTACGTTAGATATTTTACATGGTTTTGCATATCTCGCGCGTTCTATACGCTTTTCCTATAAATATTAGCAGTCTAATCGTGAACGATAGTTTATTAAATTTATTACCAGATTTAATAACAAACGATAGTCAATGGGCAACGATTAAACGATGAGAAAGTATAATTTCGAACTTTGGAGATTTTTTCCACTCATGATACTTAAAAGACTCTCAACTTATCTTAACGAATCGTCGTCCATCGATCTCGATACCCTCTCGATGACTTGCACCAAATCTTTACAACTACAAAAAGAATTTCCTTCGGTTTTCTCATGTCACTAATTTCCTTCTAGCTTTCCATTTGAAAGCATGACACTACGTAAATCAATTTAAGAAGGTATAAAACTTGAAAATCCTAATAACGATACACGAACCATCGTGTTTCTTGCAAAGCAATAAATTGTAAAGGCACGACGAAGAAGTTCGGACTCTATATCATAAACCAGAAGGTCTATTAGAACTTATTCGACAACAAAATACCTTATTTAAACTTCCAAACTGTCGATAAAAATCTTATTAAATAAATCTACTATTCTTTTCTATCGGGTTATGAACCTCTATGGTGAAAGAATTTAGATGACAATCGTTTGTCCTAATTCCAGCTGCAGCTTAATAACATGACATCCACTATTTTCATCATCAACCAAAGTTGTTTTTAATTAAAAGACCGCTCAACTCTGGCAAAATCTGACCGACAGCCAGAAGTTTTTCCTGCGGCTCGTTTCGATTCGAGTTCCCATTTCTCTGGCCCTCAAGCACTTCAATTAGATTTCTCGACGAACCGTTGCATGTCCGCGAGACGCACGTGCGTATGACATGCATCTCAACTTTAATTAAACTTGAAAACCACCGTTTCTTTAATTGGACTTCGAATAATGTCCATGCTACCTGTATAAGTTCCTCGGCATCAAGTTTTACGAGCAAGATTTATAAGAT
Organism: Bombus terrestris; assembly: GCF_910591885.1. Taxonomy (NCBI): domain Eukaryota; kingdom Metazoa; phylum Arthropoda; class Insecta; order Hymenoptera; family Apidae; genus Bombus; species Bombus terrestris. The sequence goes on along the minus strand of NC_063277.1, from coordinate 16,726,493 downwards.
GTTCCGCGTTATTACGTTACCTCTGCCATAATCGAATATCGCAGGTGAAGCGAGCTAGATCTTTCTACGTGTAGCGCTGGTCGCTCCAGTGACAACCGGCATAAGACAAAAAGAGCACTTGGATCTTGCGAGATATTATAATCCGCTTTTAGAGTAAATCATTGAAGACGTTTGTTAATCAACGGTTTCCTCGAAATAATAATAAATGATACACCAGGATGACTTTTATACCGATATTCTATTTCTGTTGAAGTTTTCATTTAGGATTAGAAGCTCTGGGCGAATCGCGTTCTCGTTAAGAAAAGCAACTTTACGTGGAGGAATAATTGAAAACTGGAACGACTCGAAGAAGAAACAAGCGGCTACACGCCGATAGATAAGTTTCGTAAGAAGCTTCTTCGCGTTATCCATTCGATTACATCGGAGAAATGACCGGAAAAGGCGTCACGGGGACGGGGAAGAATCTCGAAGGTATTCAAGCGTGGTTAATTAAAGGGGACCATTAAAACTGGCCGTTTTCGTTTCCTCTAACAGGAACAAAGTTCTTCCTCCAACCCTCTTTCGCATCGGTTCTTTCCATTAACTTTTTCGAAGCGGCATTGCCCCGGAGAATCCACCAACGTTCGACTAGAAATCGGCTTATAAGTTGGTGCGTCGAGTTGTTGTGCTTTAGCCATCGCTGAAAGCCACGATCGTGCAAATAATTGATCGACTTTTTCAACGATCCGGCTATTGATCGATTCGATGAAAAATCGAAAGTCCAGTGAAACGACGTTATCTGGAATTTCTACACACAATGTGACACCGTAATTGGTCAGATGAAAGATTGATCGACGTTTCCGCAACTTACCGTCGAATAATGGGCCCATCGTGAGGTGTTACGGATCGTTTACACAAAGATTTTGAATAATTATCGTGTGGAAGAATTAGCGGAGCTGGAAGAGAGCAGATTGAATTGTGTAGATCGAATAGATGCTTGATTTACTTTATGTTCGCAAAGTTGGTCGCTTCAGCTTCTCGAAGATAGAAGTGCTTTATTAGGGATAATCGTTAGGTCGAGTAGTTTTCTGGAGCGGATTAGATGCGATTACGTTAAGAGGCGTGTCGCAGTTATCGTTCGATTTTATTCTCGTGTTAAAGATCCCGACTGAAAAGATAAGAGACGACAGTTTTTATGAAACAACCCAACAACATGTATATTTGATCATCTGCCACTGATCAAACAACACGTTACTCTATTAATCAAAGATGCGACGATATTGTACGAAAATGGAAAAACTGTATGCAAACTATACTGTCCACGTAAATTAGGTAAGATGTTGCGATTCGTTTTATAACTGGGTCATTGAGTTTCAAGTGTGCCGTTCCATGCTTCCCTTTTCAATTTGCCAGGAGTAGCAGACACGTGGGGAGCTTGCAGGAAAATCAGTAGAGTCCCAGAGACTCACGAGCGACATGGTCCTATCAACAGTTCGCCTCTTCAGACAATTCCTGTAGGCTACGTGCTTAGCAATTTCACGAGTAGCTAATCCTACGGAGACCTGATGGGGGACCGTCGGCTTTGTTTCCGGTTGAAAACGCTCGCGAGCTCGTCGAACGACGTGCCGAGAACGCTTCCATTTAGAGGGATCAATTCCGCGGATTAAAGTACACGCGTGTCCCCCGACCAGAGGTCTAATAAACGTTTACGTTCGTACGTGAGAACCGTATTTGCTCGGAAATCCAAAGGTAAACGACGGAATTTCCAGCAAGCGTCTTGTAGACGCCACTCTGCCGGGAAGTCTCCTCGAATAGACAGAAACACGTTGGATGGACATCTCGTGGAACCCGTTTGTCCTATTTTTACGCATGAAGACTTTACTTTTTTTCTCTCGTGTCTTTCTATTATTAGCCTTTTTATGGTGCTTTTATTGTGAATTGTTTCCAGATATCCTTGAGCTATTTTTTTTATCGTTAAAATTCTTCTCTAGAATCTTCCTAATTTTCTGTTGCACTTGCTATAATCTAGCTCTTTCATCGATGCAATTCCTTTATTTATTTACCTATATTTTTATCACAGAAATTCTATTTATTTTCTACTCATTATTTTTTTCTACCGGTGCCCCGTTCTCCTATTTTCCAAAAATTCTTTACTCGAACCTTTACTTTCAACCACATTTTATTGCTGAAATTTTATTTTGGGTCGATGTATTATTTTTTCTCTTTCCGTCGCTCACAAATCTTATCGCTGGCCTATTCTTTTCCTTCGATCGAAATTTAAGTCGAGGCACACGCATCACCTCGTCCGAGCTTAAAATTCACGTTTACTTTTACCAAATTACATCGTCTCTTACCAAAAGAGTCTACACGATGGTATTCAAAGTGGATCTTGTTATTAACGATGGATCGGCTGATTAAAATATATTATTTTCCAGAAATGAAAAAAAAGATAAATCGTATAAACGCTTATATCAAACAAATATCGAATGACATTTATATTCCGCTTAGCCGTTATTCGTATATGCGTTAATTTAGGACCTCGTTATTGCCATAGAGATTACTATATCGTTCGATTAAGTGCTCTTAGTCCGTTATATCTCGAAAAGTCAGCAAAATAAAAAATTCCTCGTCGACGAGAAATATCGTCGTCGGATGACAGCTGTGATCAGGTCGACTATAAAACATTGGTATGAAATAACCTGTCGGCTAATGCGCACAGGTGAAAATATTTGGAACTGTCGGATATTAGAGCGTGGTACATCGTGATTTACGTAGAATTTTTTGCACGGGTGATCGGCGAGCTCCAGCTCACTTCGACTGTATGAAATTTATTTAAACGACCAAAAAACGCTTATGCGCTAAATTGAACGGCCGTTTCGTAGTTTAAAGTATCGGCGCCGCGAGTGTAATCGTTACAGAATGTCAAAAAGCGTTTTTAATACCTTTTACATACACACACACACACAGAGAGACCGGTGTCGGCGCTGCACTTCCGACGCAGCATTTCAATCGCCTTTGCCCGACCAATTGGAATTTTGTTTGCCGAACTACTCGTACTAGCGCGACTAGAAATCTTTTAATATTCAACGAATTTAAATTTTTGAAACCAGCGTGGCAGTGAAGGTAAAAGGAACTCTGGCAATTTTTATCAATCCTTAGCATTTTCCAGGGCGAATTTATGATTCTCCTGGTGAGAGAAGAAAGAGGTCTTAATGTTAAATTACAAATGTAATGTTCACATATTTAGCCATTTTAACTATGTATCTTTTATGGAATCGTAATTGGATTACAATAAAAATGAAATGTACGATATTTCTTATAAGAGTTGAACCCTTTTAATTTCCGATAAACGTTGATCTAATTATTTTAACAATAATCGATTATAGAAACGTTCGTAAAACGATTCATTGGAAGTTATGATAAACTTAGAGGAAGAGGAACATGAATAATAAGACAGATGATTTTTATATTTCATGCAAGTGTTACATATATTTCGACATTTCCGCTTGAAAATTCTTTTCCGCGACTTGATGTAATTTTAATATAAATTTTCAGTAGAATATTTAATGACTTTTTAAAATAGCATTTTAATTTCAACAAAGTTTCAATTTTTCTTGTATATTATATAAAAATAATATTCCTAGTTATGTAGAAGTTACGCTCGATATTTGAAGAACAAGAGCAGAAAGAAGGAAGAATCGTACGGCGAATCGGTTAATTTCTGCACCGTGCTCGAATTAGACGTTATTAATTATAATTCCGTGCCATGAGCGTTCATGTAAATCGCGATTAAAGAACTAAACGACCGAAAATCCTGACGATATCTCGATGTTCTTTTTACGTTTCTCCCGATACGTGACAAAATTTGAGAGGACGAACGATGTTGGCAACAATAGAGATTCCTGACGATTCTCTGTCGTAATGGCGAACGTAAAATTCTTGATTCGCATTTTAAGCGAGGCGTATTGCATCGAAGGGCATTTAAGTTAAAAACAAGCACGACGTAAATTTAAAAAATCCTTGTTAAAGTACGAAATGAATTCGGATAAGAAGTTTCTAAAATAATTTATTTCCAATTCAAACAAATAGTAAGAAAGTTCTCTAACAATTTCGAATTTTCGTAATATCTTCATTAACGATTTTTCTATTTTGTACCACAGCAAAATTAAGAATTCGATGAAATAGATCTAGGGTGAGGTAAAGTTATTTCAGTTAGCTGAGTTCGAACAAATTAATAAGAAAAAATGAGAAAAAGATGTCGCGTACAACGATCAAAAATACAAAATGTTAAATACAAAGTATTTAAGGTAAAGTGTCAAGAACGTGAAACGACTATATTCTTTCAAAATGAACGCTTCGAAGCTGCGAAAGTTTGCATAGATGACCGAATAACGTCACTCCATCGCGTGAAATAAAAGAGGGCTGATAGCTGTCTAAAATAGGTAGTACATATCTTCCTGTCATATCTTCGGAATAATTTCAAATTCCTGCTTCCCTCCTGAATTCCTTAACAAAACTTCGTCCCATTCAGCACAATATCAGAACATGCTCGCGTAAAGTATACCAGTTGTTCATTAGCGAATCATATTAAAGGATTACGAATTGTGTAGCTCATTAAAATGCCACATCGCGACAAGCCAACAAGACGCTGAATTTCGAAGAAGGGATTCAATTGAACCCGATAAATTATGGGACGACGTTCAGCTGGCTAACAGTCCCGTCAAAGGGGAATTATTCATAAGCAAGTACAATTACAATAATTGCATAAAGCTGAGCGCTTCTATGCACCGTGATTAAGGAATCCGAGACCTTCACGGCAGAGAAGAGGATGGAATCTGTCCGACTATTGCCTTGTACTTGTCTCTTGGATACACCAGGATGTTCTGTCCGTGGCGTAGAATTGCTGGGAACTTGAATTTGCGTAAACAAAGAGGGAAAGGGATCCAAGAGGGTAGAGGGTGGAAACTGAGAAAACGAACGGAGAGAAGAGAGACGAAACAGAGGCAGGAAATGGACAAAAAGGAGAATCGGTGGAGATGAAAGCGGAAAGCAGAAGCAAAATAAACCTACGAGCGAATAGAATAATAAGGTAATTGGAAATGATAATAAAAAGTATAATAGAAAAGCTAAGGAAAAGAATTTATGGATAAAATGTCAGGAATTTTTTAAAAAGATGGGGGCACGGCTAATGGAAGAACGGAACGGTTAATAAAAATATGAATATAGTTAAAAGGAAAAGGTAGAGAATACGGCAGGGTAAAAGGTAAAGGAAAATTAATAAAAATTATAAAATGCTAATAGGGTAGATAAGAATTTTTACGAATGAAACGTAGAGAATCTTTCTACGATTGAAAATAAGGAATGCAACGGTTAATAAGGATATTAAAATGGGAAAAACGGTGCTAAAGAGTACGAAAATATAGAAACAGGAGTAAAGAAAAATTAATAGAAATTATAAGATGCTTACTACAACCGAGAAAGGACATTTACGAATACAATGTACAGATTTTTTTAAATTTCACTAGTTACTTATTATTCCATATTTATTTATAATAAATTTATATAAAATAATCAAACTAGAAAACTAAAATAACAATAAGCCAATTAACCACTAATGACCCACTTACGAAGAAGCTAAAGAACAGAATACATAATTAATAAAACATGAAGAAGAAGTAGCACAGGGAAGAAAGGGTTGCGGAAAACAAGCGGTAGGGAGGCCAAGGCAAACCTTCCGGAACGTGTGTACCTTAGGAGACCGTGGCTGACATAAGGGGTTGCCAAATTAAACAAGGGCCTAAGGACCGCTCCTAATTTGCGCACTCAAGTAATTCAACCCTTAACTCGTCTCGTTCGTTTTCTGCTTAAGCAAGGATTACCTTTAACCTACACAAACTGCGAAAGACAAAACTGATGCGGGCGTTGGAGGATTTTCCTGTTGGAAACCACTTATGTTTAACTCTGGCAGCTTCGTGATCTAACTTTTACTTTTTTTCCGCGTAGAATAATCGAATTATTGATCCGTCGATGATCGTCGTTCTTGAATCGTTCTGTATTGATTCGTTTCAAGCTTCTATGAGAAAATTTTATAGATTGGATTTTAAGAGACGAATAACGCAGTCTGGCAATTTATCATGCTATGAAAGACGTTATCGGGATTACATCTAATTATTTCAAGATCCGAAAGGGGATGAAACAGACGCGTTAAAACGTTACACCTTCGATTTATATCGATAAAACGATAAAACGTTGGAAGGGTAACGTGAACGTTGAAAGATTCCAAGGGAAAAGGAAAAATGTGATTTTGAGAAAATTAATAAAATTATTTGATCACGATTCTGTTCACGTGAAAGCCACGTAAAATTCATTGTTTGAAATGGGACTGAAAGGAGGAAGAAGAAAATATTGGTCAGAGAGTTGGACCGCTTTTCTCATTATGTTCATTTACTATTCGTGTTGAAACAAGAATAAGATTGAAATAAAAAATCGATAAAAAGATTACAACAAGGTTAAAGAATATAATAAAAGAGAGTGTCAGAGATAAATTTAACAAATCAGGTTTCTTGAAACCTGACGAGATACACAAACCTATTCATTTAGACAAACATTTCAAAAAGCACGAATTACAATTATTTTTTTCTTAATTTATTTTAATACCCAAACTTTTGGACGACGATGTACTTAGTGGAATGGAGAGAAACAATAGAGAACGATGCTGATTTAAAGTCTACATTTTAACTGGCTCCGGCCATTCCGAGGAAGTAACCGTGAGAAGAGCGAGCTTAAAGAAAATGAAAATTCTCCGTGCAATTTTCTCAAACTGACGGTCCAACGGAGCGGGCGTGAGCGATGCGTAGATGCATCCTTTTCTTCGCGAACAACGAGATTTTCTGAATCGCGAGAGCGAACTCTCGGAAAATGGCGTTTTCTCTTCTCTCCTATTCCTTCATACTTTTTCACAGAAAGAAGCTGCGACGAGAAAAGGGGGCAAAATACTGCGAGCGAACTGACGAAATTCTATAATGCGTCTTTGAAGCGAACGACGTTGCAATTCGGCGAATTCGTATTCTCCCTTTCGCGCGCCTATTTCTTTCTTTTCTTTCTTCTTTCTTTCCTTTTTTTCTTTTTAGATCTACATTATTTACAGATACAGAGAATGGATTACATGTTCGTAGTATCTTTGAGAAATTGGTGAAACTTAACAAAGGTCACAAAGTAAAAGAGTCCATATATACTCGAATAAGTAAGTTTAAATTTAAGTAAAATTGTAAAATTAATACGTAAAGAGGCTCTGGAAATTAAGAATATTAGCAAACTTCGAGTCGCCGTTGTCTTGAAAATTTGATAAATTCAAGTTTCTCGCAACACGGCATGATAATTGAATGCTGTAACGTATCTCTGTTATTTTCACACCAGATATATGACTACGCCTTACTCTGAACCAGCCCGTAAGGAAGTTAGCCGAGTCAGTGAAGCTGTTTACTCGAGGGTATACTATATTTGTCAGGATCTTACTTCAGTGAGTGCTTTCTGTCTTACGGTGTCTTAGCTTGTAAGCAGTTATACACCTATCGTTGTAGCTGTTGCTCTGCAAAAACAACATGGACGAAGCTTTCGTTTGTCGCTCACATGTAACTGGTTGGACAAGAACTCTTTCTCTTTCATCTATCTCTGACAATGAATAGAATGGTGCAACTTTTTTCTTTCCTTGATTTATTACTATCGTAGTGGTAAGATACATAGAGAAAAGACTTTCTTACACGTAGTTTTACGTAAAAGTAAGTGAAAGAATATAAGTCGAGTCTTCAGCTTCATCGTGTTATATACTACAGCTGGTAATGCCATAAAGTTCATTATAGGATCATATAATGACACGTATACTCTAAGAATAGACCAATCAATATCAATTACCAATAATTCCTCTTATTACCGTCGTGTCGCCCACGCTAAAACACATTCAGTGTCTTCATCGTATCGCAACAAAATATTTAGTATCTCTCGAATGACCAAAGATGATAAAAGGATCTTGTCATAATAAAATGTCTCGTATGAAAATTAAATCGTGAATCAGAGAGAAATCGAATATAATCGGTGTGCTTGACAAAAAATTATTTGTTGTAATACCCTATAAAGCATAAAAGGATCGTCGATATCAAACAAAGATAATGGACGAAGCTTCTTCATATATCAAACTTTTTCATTTATGAAATTTCTCCTATCACAATTAAATCATAAATTACTCCATATAAAAACCGATTATAACAAAAAACTTTCACCGAAGGCTATGTCACGTGATACACTATGAAACAAACGAACCATTGTTCTCTTTCATCTATCACTGACAATGAGTAGAATGGTATGAGTTTTTTCTGTTCTTGATTTATCGCTATCGTGGTGAAAGGGTACATCTGTCGATTTTAGAAAAGAGGATCAAATTACGGACGTTTCTTATGGATAAAATATCCCCGTCTCAAAGATATCCCGTACTCCAAAGTAAATTCTAAACAACGCCAAATAAAAATCGATTATCTAATATCCTCCGCGATAGATTATCTCGTTTGGTACGAAATAAAACAATAAGATTATCGGCCTTATTGAATTATTAAAAATGTATTACAAAGGGAAGAATCTATTTCGTGATCCACATCCACGGAACGCACAATTTCCGTTCTTCCGGCAATAGGACGCGAGTTATCTTCGATCCGCAGCAGCACGTGACTTGGACCATCGCTCGAAACATCCGGTTGTAAAGCTGTTGGTGAGATAACGGATCGCAGGGCAAACGCAAGCCCGTATAAATTCATATTAGCGCCGGTCTTTTTGCGCCTTCGACTAGCCATGCTTCGAACTTTTCTTCGCGCTCCGTGACTCGAATTATACGCGAGGTTTTTTCCGGTTCCACCTAACCGTCGTCTTCTCTCCAACCGCGTCTCGGTCGACGACCGATGGAAATTATGCGAAGAAGCTTCCTACTCGACGGAACTCGACGAGAGCCGCTCTCAAATGGAATCCAGACGGATGGAAAACTTCCCGATCGAACCGGAAAGGTCGCCTCCACGCCCGGTAAGTGTTCTGATTACGGCCGCTGGACGACACTTAGACATCGAATGGTGAAACTGAGTTACCTGGGGCGGCACTTTTATCGGAAAAGAACAGAGAGGTCGAGGTTCCAAGTGAAGTTGAGTACACGAGGGTGTGCTCATGTTGGGCAGCCGATGGACGAACGAGGGTTGCCTCCTGTTTGAGGTTAAAGCGGCGACTGTTGTACGTTGCTGCGCTTTGCTTCGTTCTTTTGATGTGTAAATATATTTTTGTGAAAATACGGGTAGAACGTGTAACAATTATTATACGATCAAAAAAATTTTGAAAAGTGAATTGATAACTTAAAGATGACGCGTAATAAGTATTATGTGTTCTAAGCAATTTGCAGAAAAAGATTGAGAATGTTTGAAGACGATTTTTCAAATTTGAATTTTTAAATTTTCAAATTTGAATTTTTAAATTTGAACTTTTAAATTTGAACTTTTAAATTTGAACTTTTAAATTTGAATTTTTAAATTTGAATTTTCAAATTTGAATTTTTAAATTTTGAAATTTGAATTTTTAAATTTGAGTTTACAAATTTTCAAATTTGAACTTTTAAATTTGAATTTTCAAATTTGAATTTTTAAATTATCAAATTTGAATTTTTAAATTTGAATTTTTAAATTTTCAAATTTGAACTTTTAAATTTGAATTTTCAAATTTGAATTTTTAAATTTGAATTTTCGAATTTGAATTTTTAAATTTGAATTTTCAAATTTGAATTCCAAAATCTTCCCTTGCAACGCGATAAACTAATATTTTTAAGAGTTGAAAGATTTCAAGATTGCATATAGCAGTAAAACGTTTTAACTTTGTTATTCGTTGTACGGCGTTATACTAGTTATGCTAAATGGATGCTTCAAACGAAAGCATTTCCACAGATTCAGTCTGATTTTCGCGATGTGTTACTTTCAACGCGGCATTGATATCATTCCTCTGTATCTAGGTTACTAGTCGAGTTAATTTCCTGACGTAGATGGCCATCACTGATATGTCGCGTTTGTATTCTATTTCAGTTATTGCGTGAGGAAATTCGAGGTTCAAGCACGCGTGTCATACGCAATGCTACGAGAGAGAGAGGGGGAGGGCACAATGCGTTCGACAATTCCCGTGGTGTCGAGAAACGATCGAACCCCCTAGGTAATCCGTCGAAACCAATTCCTCCCTGAATGTTCAATGCAATTCAGTCAATTTAACAAAACACTGAAACATCCTCTTCGTTCGATTTACAAAGAGAATCGTTATTTTTTCCTATCGCTTGCAAAAAGTATGTGAGAAGTTCTCTAGTATTCGATCGATAACAATTATTTTAACACATTATGAATCGGTGAAATTTTGACAGAAATTTGTAACAAGCGTTGGTTTAATACGATGTGCGTACTTTACTGATCTTGTATCGTTCCTTCCTTTTCGTAGAGATTCTTTTGAAAAGCTGCAAATTACGATGACATTTCTTTTTTTCTCTTCTTTCTCAAAAAATACTCAATTTTAATTCCACGACATAAAGATAGTGATTGTTAAAGAAGATGGTTCCTCTTTTATTGATCTGTTAAATAAAAAATGAGCTAGTTTCGTTAAAGGTACGTCATATATATGTTAATTTATTAAACAATTTTTAAAGGACAGCGATCAACTAGATAAATTAATAATTTAGAACGTACATCGAATAAAAAGAGAATAATAAAAATAGAAAGATATCATTCTGAAATTGTATACCAGTCATGATCGAACAATGAAACTATATTTTCTCGACCTATTGATTTCAAGTTTAGACTTTATTCTTTATCGTTTAATTACTGACAACATATACATCGGATACTGTTACCTTCGTAGAAAGGCTTCTGATTTCTCGTAAAAACTTTTATTTCTTACTCGAATGACTGTCATCCGGCAGTAGCGTAACCTCTTTTGAAATTTCCCTTTTATATACTCGATAAACGGGAAATGTAGCGATAAGGAAGTCCGTTGACATTGCTAGATCTGTGAAAGTAAATGCGCGATCTGAGCGCCTGTCTCAGGAATCGATGTCGATCCTCTTCGGTCTTCGAAGACGCTGTCAAAACGTTATCTCCCGTGTCATCGACATTTCTGTTCGTCGACGGGCTTTATTGGTTAAAGAACACTAAAAAATCTCTGAAAGAATTTCAAGACGTTCAAGAGAATTTTAATGTAAAAGATGTAAAATTGAGAAGAAAATTTATTCCGGAACGTTTCAGAAAGAGAAATACTTGAAGTAACCGTATACTTTCAAGAACAAATAATATTTGGGAAGTTGGGATCTGGACAAAGAATCTAAAATGTACTTTCGCGAAAGACGATACAAGTCCTGTTGCACAAAAGGTTTCGAAATACTTGATATACTGTTTCAGGAATCGAATTCACATGTTTCCAAGGTACGAAAGTGCTGCCTCGTTCAAAGTACTGTATAGTACGCTATATCTGATCTGTATCAGATCTTTCTAGCTTTCTCCCAACTTAAATACTTTTTCATGTGAAAAAGCAGGTATCGGGATCTTTAGTTCGAGTAACACGTTAAAATCAAATATCGTATTTTGCGAACAGAGTCATTTCCTTTCTTCTCTTTCCTTTCTACCTATATCCTTCCAATCGCTTATTTCCAAAATTAAGCTATTTGCTTCTAAAATTGTCCACCATAAATTCCACCGTTTGCTCGAATAATTAACAATGTCCCATGGCTCGGAACATGTGTCGTTAAAATCCACGTATTACGAACAGGAGCTTCGTTACTGCGTTTGTTTCGACAATTCCTCGCGGGACATTCCTTTCTGAGCCTCGCGTATCTTCCGTTCTCATGCTCTCGTGTATGATGATTACTAAGAGGTATTTGAAAACGTTGATTTAGCTGTGGGTAAGTCGACGAAAGCACGTCGCAGCTCGTCTCTATATACTTTATCCAATAGGAGGGGTGCTGCTTGTTCCACGATAAATAAGAGAAACGCAAAGAAGAGAAAGAAAAAGCGACAATGCCGGCGGCAATGCATTTGCAATTCCACGCGGCCATTAAAAATGTCTGCACGCAACACCGCTTCTACGTGGAATCGTAACATGACAGTCTGTTTCATGCTACGCGTTCAGATTATCATCTCGATTCTCCATTGACACGCTACATCTTGTAATCAGTGAACTAAACGATAATCAGCAGCGTTTACAATTGAATTTTTAAATGTTCGAGAATTTCATTAAAAAGAAACGGATTCGTCGGTGAAGCGAAAGAAAATCGTTTCAGTTGATAGGCGTTTGATCAGCTTTGGGGGAAACTATGAACAACTTTAAATTTCAGATCGAATTGAATGGACAAAGACAACGGTGAATGTATAAATAGGAATGAATTATATCGTAACAAATGTTCCTTCTTTTTCGTATTTTGAATCGCTATCAATTCCTCTTCTAAGAAAGATAGTTTACAAATCTTTTGAACAAGCGAATCTTTTCTATTATTAATCAACGAAACTTGTATGAGACGTTAACACACCGGACCAAAATAGCTGCGAGATACTGGCGTTATTAAATTAAATGTCTGTTTCAAGTAAAATCGACGACGAAAATAGGAACGCTTATTGTTCCGGGTTTATCTTGGCTAAGCAGCAAGAATTGCGGCTTTACGAACATGTTTCCGCAGTGCGTGTACAGTGAAATGTCTCTGTCTCTTTGTACTTGATAGTTAGAATCTTTTCTCCCTTTTGCGCCAGAACGTCGATAAGATAAATTCGAAACAGTAATGAACCAGTCGAAGGAAAATACGAAGAAAAATCCTGTAGACGATCTTTTTATTATCTTAAGTATCTCAAGTATATAAGCTAACTCGCATAACGTGGTTAACCGACTAGGGAGTGATTCTACGTGGAAAAATAAGTCGAAAATGTGGAATAACGTTTCTTTTGTTCCAGGCTTTGTTCTACCGAAAATTGAGTTTTCGCGTAATGTAAATTTTGAAACATTTCCCAACAAAGTTTTTTTCTGTGTTGAATATGATCGGAGACTTGTGTAATAGGTGGCCCAACTAGCAGAATGAATTTAAACCTCTTACGTAGACCAAGGAGAGGCAAGTTCGCGTAATTAACGAGTAGTAAGTACAGATTCGTTTTCATGCTTGTATGTGCTTTCGAGGACCATCCAGACGCTGAGATTAACTCGCGTAAAATTAGGGTTGCCAGTGGAATAGACTCAGAGGTTCGTGTCTTGAATCGTCGCGTGTTTGTTATTTTGGAACATTGCATGCAATTTTGATCTTGATCTAATTTAACATCGTTTGATTGTTACCTCCGTTCAGGTAAAATTACACTTCCATCGCATTCGTTTCTTTTTGAGCAATTGAAATTGCAAATCTGTCCTATAAAAGAAACAAAATCATCTCTTCCTCTTCAACTTCTCTATAAAAGAAACATAATCATCAAATGTTCCTTGAACCTAACAATCCCAAAAATTCCAATTTTACGAAACTCGACGAAATATTAAATTCTTTCCTCGTTTAAGAGGCTCAAGTTGGGAATCTTTCAATTGAAAGCAACAAAGTCACCGTTGAATATTTTTTAATCCCAACGATTCTTGGTCCGTTAATTTTTATATTATTTGTCAATGATCTTGCAACGATGTTCCACAGTTTCAAATTTTTGCTTTACGTTCAAACTGATAACATCCTTTCGTAACTGCATTTTACTTCAACTGCGCGTGGATAACTTTGACACGGAGCAAACGGTACATCGTTTAATTTAAATGAACGTTACTTTATGGGGCCAACTCGTGAGATACGTCCGGTCGAATTAGTATGAATCGTACTCGCTTTAGACCTGCAAAACACTGATAGGAGTTTACGATAACGAATAAATAAATAAACGAAAAATAGATAAAGGAAGTCAATTTAAAGGAAAAGTACGTTGGACGCAAACAAGTCGGAAGTGAAAGTAACAAAGGGGAAACACGTGGGCGTGATCGAGTAACGCGTAGAGATCGTTGTCGGGGGTTCCAGTTGGGTGGTAAGTACTAATCAATTGCACTGACAATGACTATAGGTACATCGGTTTAATTAATTGACTAATTGTTATGCTAATTAGCTTTGCTAAGTTGGACAGCGTCCGTCCGATGGGAATCGACGGCGGCCATCGGGAATCACTTTGGTAATCGACTAGCCTGGAAATTTCCATGCGGCCCACCAGAATGTCCAGAGTTGCATGAATATTCCAGCGATTCGCGGCAAACATCAAACTTCAATTACTGGCTCATTAAAACATGCAACGATCTTTTTCCAACGGGATCGAACTTCAGACTGTCGGGACGAGTATAGAGCCCTCAAAGAAAACCAGAGGTTCCTTGTCAACGTCCCTAAATAGTTCGTTTACTTTGACCTCGAGTTTCGTATTTATTTTATTTTTGGTTTCCAGAAATATAGAAGATGTCTAGTCACGGAGACCGTCTCTAATTTTCATCGAGAAGGGACTTTCTATCGTCGCATTTATAGGAAATTTGTTCTTCCGACAAATTTTTATCTCGTACTATGTTTTCTGGAAATTTAAAATTGACCATTTAGCAAGTGTGATCTTTTCCTGTTTTTAACTGCGTTTTCTTCGATTTTTATTTATTGCGTATATCGGGTGTGTCGAATAAGTTTTCGCGAAAAGATCATAAAATCCGAAGACTTTTCGCCGGAAAGACTAAGCTTGTAGATGTCTGTAAATTTACATATGTACAATTGCTTTTGGCATCTTTTATCAATGGAAACAATACAACAGTCAATTTCCACGTTATTAATGTCACTATAGCGGCACTAAGGAAAGTTCGAAGAGTTGAAACGACATTCAATTCCGAACAATAATTCCTAACCAATTCTCGGAATTCTCGCTGCACCTGTCTCCAAGTTTTCAAGTCTTGACAGAGGGTTTCGCATAATTTCCCACCATCTAATCGCTGCGGCTGCTGCACGCATCATCAGCTCGCATTTCGCGCCACGGAACCACCCCGTCAGTTCACCTCGTTCAACAAATCATCCAGGACCGGGTATCAGTTTCGCGAGTTCGCGAGCCTCGTTCCTTTGTTCGTTCGACTTCCTCAGGGGCGTCATTTCTGCAATTCAATCTCGAAGTGCTTGAACACTGGAGTGGAACAGAGACAAAGAGAGGCGTGCGCGCGCGCAAGAGAAAGAGAGAGTTTAGGCGAGCACGGGCGGTTCTGTAAATCACGCGGGACGCGGCTGCCATTTCGGATTCCCGGCGTGGCCCTTTGTCGGCGTATAATTCACACTCGGTCACGTATTACAACGGCCGTTACAACGTGCATTACACTAATGTCAAACAACGGTCCTGGACTGCGCGACGACCTGGCGTTAATTTCCAGAACGCTTCGTTTCACAGAATCGATCGCCATGCGAAATCCTTCGGTGTGTTCGTGGGTCTTGCGTATCTTTAAAGGATTGAGGTTTGAGACACGACGACCCATACATTCGATACATTGTATGCAAAAGATATAGTGGCCATAAATATGTATCGTCGATACGATATTGTAAATGTTTGCTGTCAAACAGCCGGCATCTTCGTTGAGAACCTTGAAATATCGACGATACCGTTGATAGCACTCTCAGAGTTATAGAATCTTTAATTCTCTTCGGATAAACATTGCAACGATTCTTTTCTTCCTACGTGATACAGCATTGGAATTTAATTATACCGTATGATGACTCTGATCGGATGATAAACGAAGAAACATGGAAGAACAATTTTTCGTCAGTTTCACGCGGAATTCTCTACCCTCGAAGCAAGAAAGGTCAATATCTGTAGCCAGGGGAGAAGTTCGCTCTTCGACCAGTTACTCGATCTTGATCGCTGTTATTCCATCTTTCTGCTCCACTACTTTTTCTTCTCTCCTTTTCTAACCTATCTACTTCTCAACTTCTATTATATTATCGGGATACAGGACGCCAGTTCTTGGAACTGCTCGCCGAGATCCTCGAGTAGTCGGTGCAAGTTCCACGGACAATAAAAGCCGAAGTGCTCGTTCAATCTTCCGGTACAAGCTGTCGTTCGATCGGCTAAGGACGCGTTACCTTCCAGATATCGATTCCGGCTATGACGCGTGCCTCTAGCTAGCATAGATCACGTTTCATACCTAAAGGACACCTGTCGTACATACTTATTGTCTGCGTTCCCGTCACTGGGGGAATCCTGGCTCGCGGATGTTTCGACATTCGCGTCGATATTTCATGGATTTGATAAAAATTTGTGGACACCATCTGAGGATAGAGATAGCGCATCCTTGCTCGGCCAAATTAGAGTTTTTACTTTTATCGTGGAAACTCGGCGGTAAAATTAACAAAGTTGTATTTATTTGGCGGAATAAATTTGTAGAAAAATAAATTTACTTGTTTTTGCGATTTGGGGTAGGTATGTTCGATTCGAACGCTAATATTCCTCTGATTTTGGTATCTTTAAGTGGCGAACGATTTTCGCTGTTTCGAAATGTGGAAAGTCATACATGAAAATAATATTTTCTTAAGAATTACCGCGTTATATCGAGATATCGTAAAAATATTCGATAACGGAGAATGATTTATTTAATATTTATTTTAAACTAAAAACACATCTATAGATAGTTGGTGATATTAGCGAGAATTCCCGGGAAATTCGTATTGCGAAGAGATTCGTCGGGGACAAATAAATTTCACGCTCGAGAAGTAATAAGAAAAGAATGTAATAAAAAGCTATAGTAAACGGAATGAGGAACGAATGGCGAAAAGGGACAGGTTTGACCCAGTTCGAATAAAACGGCCACTAAAATACACATAAAAGCCACCATTTCAAAAATACAAAAAAGTTGCTTTCTTTGCGTGTATATACGTTACTAAATTAATAACTCGCTCTTTCTTCGGCTACTTAATTTCACATTTATGGTCGAATTGGCACGACGAAATCCCATTTTTACGATTTCTAATTTTTATTTATTTCGAGAATTCCTAATTTTTCGATGCTTGAATTTTCAACAAGCAACGCATTGTCTCGTTACGTAGACTAATCGATCAATCGATTCATGAGAATATAAAGGCTAGTAAATTTTACAAGCATTCGCGTCAGAGAGACATATTGGACAACGTTTGCGTAGTAGGGTTGTATAAAGCAAATTTGTGCGCTGAAATTGTCTCATATGACGCACGGTACGTATTCAGCCTGTTTGCTCTCATACAACAAAACTGCTGCTGATGTACGTTCGAATTTACGAAGCTCCGCTGAATATCGTAAGCAAGTGTTTTCGCGATTTACGCGTACGACGACTGACCGCGAAACCGTGGCCCATAAATTTCTCGCTCGTCTAGCCGGTTCGTGAAACGGGAACGAGGTACTCGCCTGGCTACAAACTCTGACACGTTCCATGCTCACGTCGGAAGTATTCTTTCTTACGTCTATTAATATTGCTGTTATTACAGTTTATATCACGAGGTTTAACCTCTTGAGATTTACTGGCACGTATATGCGACGTTTGTTTCGCTCAATGTGTAAGTATACGAAGCTACAATGACTTTAATATCTTTTCGAGCAATTTTCACGTCCTCTGTACCGTAGGAAAGCTGGGTCATTTGTTCAAATTTAATTCTTTCGCTGCTCTAGATTTTCAGAAAGTGTAACGAGATTTTGGAATATTAATCGAGTGTCTATTGTATTAAAGAATTCGTCGTTGGGTCGAATACTTAAAACTTTTATAATAAATATAAAAATTCGGAGAAAAGTGACTCGTGAGTTCGTGTCTGATCGCTCTTCGCTGTTCTAGTCTTTCAATAAATCTACAAAGTTCCAGAGCGTTTATTATTTATATCTATATCGTCAAATTCATTTTTGAGTGAAATATTCGAAATATTTTTCGATAGAAATGTAAATATGAAGAAAGGCATCCATTGGTCCTGGTCTAATTTTTTAACAAATTTAAGCATTCAAAAAGTCTGCAAAAGTTGGTATAATTATCGGTATCTCTACTATATAATACGATCGCTAAATCAAATACTTGAAATCCTTAGCAACAGGAATACAAATTTAATGATAAAGAATCGAAGAAAGAAATTTGCCTGCGAAAAATTCGAAACCAAATACTAATATAAAGCTACGTCAAAAGATAGTAATTAATCACATCACAAACGAGGAAACGAGAAAAACTCAATCTCCGAGATAATTATCGACAACCGGATATCTAATGGATAATCGATAGCGAGACGCGTCCACGCTGGCGAACCACGTGCGTTAGATCATCCCTTAACGCATTCTGGGCCACCATTTAGCGCAATTTACTACTTTATGGCGATTCGTTTGGTGTGCTATGGTCTCGCACGGCAATCGAACGCGACCGCACGCTCCTGGGATGAACGATCAAAGCGAGACCTGGTCCGTTTATTTGTCCCACACGGTATAACGATCGTTATTCCCGCGCGGGCCTGCTCCATTTTCCACTGATCACACGCTTTTTCGCAAACCCACAAAACGCGCGTTAAAACGCACAGGATTCTTTCAACTACACATATATTCCTCTTTTTTATCGATATTTCTCTTTTTCTTTTTTATTTTGGATCGAATGCTGGCCCGTGCAATAAAAAGCGGCATGGATCGGAAACAAAATTGGGGATGTTTCCAATCATGTAGCGATTTTGGAGAATTTTTGAGCGAGGTTAAAGGAAAATTTGTGCAAATGATCTGCGAATAAATTGAGAAATTTATTCGTCTATATCGCGTTGTTATTTACGCGTCGATCGACAAACCTTTATATTCAAATTCGTTCAACCTAGACTATCAACCGCCTACAAATACTTTAATTTGCTACAAACTTAACACATAGATTTTCCAAAAATTGTATCTACATTCTCAATTATTTTATTTAATAATAGGAAATCATTATCCACAGGTTTCACGCCGCTAGTCCATACACGGTCTAGTCACAGTCACAATTATGCGAACGTTCACTTTTCAGTCTAGCGACCCTCCAAAACTTCCCTTCGCGTCCAAACGATCTCTTCCCCCTAATAAGCACTTGAACGTATAAAATTGAACTCATCGAGGGTGGAGTGGTAAATTAGGAAGCTCTAGCTCGCCTAAACCACGTTTCAGACTTACGCCTCTGCCATTCGTCTCCTTATCTCGTTCTCGAGCAATAAATACAATATCGTATCGACGAAAGTTTTAAGAAAGTAACAGGTAACCAAGGGACGGCAGAAGTAATCGGTAGAAAATGCGCGATAAAGGTCGTAATACGTGGTTGGCATCGATCGTGCTTATGAAAGTTACCCTCTGTTTATGAACGTTGAGAAAAGGAAAAATGGGAGACAAGAAGGAGGGACAGAGAGTACTGTTATCGGGAACGTGTCGCCAGAACATTCGGTTAAGTAAAGCCCGCGCCTGTTTCACCGACTCTACGAACATTAATTATGCAGGTAATTAACATTCGACCGGCCCTAGCACGGGAATATCATTTTACGCCGGTTCCCCCTTTCGTCATCAATCTGAACGTGTCAACCAGCCGACACGATGTCGCGGCTCTTGTCGAATGCGTGTATCGTGCACCCTTACACGCCCAACGCTACGCGATACGCTTGGCACGCGCCCTTTTGCCTTCTAAATGCCACGAGTATAATAGTTGGATGTAGATATTTAGTGTTAAGAAGGAATTTTCGGCTAACGAGGTAAACTTTCGAGAACGAGTGGAAGAAAACATTTCGACGAGTCTTTTAGGATAAATTTTCGTTTTATCATCCGAAGATATTTAAATAGCAGATTTTTGAAGTTTATGCCAAGAAAATTGGTCTACAGAAAGATTGATAATTGCGATTAAAATTGCTGAAAGACGACAATTTTAGAGAGAGGCATCTGGTTACCTAACGAGCAGAGCCTTGCTTTTGCAGCGCATCGCTTCGTTTTCAACTTCATCACTTCCCGCCTGTCATTAGCACGGTCCGCAACAAAGTTTCCATTCCCCTTCGTGCCTTTCGTTGTACCCACTCCTAATTCGTAGCCCGAAATTCCCTTTGCCGGAAATGATTATCTCGCAACTACGAATCCTTCGAGAAGCAAAACTGTATCTCGTACTTGATACGAAAAAATGATGCGATACTTTGCGAAGTAAAATTCACCAGAGTTCCTATCCAGTCGTCTCTGAACTCTAAACGATTGAATGGAATCATGGAATTCTTAATCTCAACGCAAGCAACCTTCAAACTCCGAATTATCCCAACATTCGGCTACGCAACTTCTCTAACCGAGTCAACAGTCCTCGATCTTCTACATCATCAACGAACTAAACAATCTTCCTTCCCTAAAATCCAACTCGTTGGTCAGAATAAATCCCGAATGGTCCGTTTAAGCGTGATCCAGGACCCGTGGAACGATCCATCGCGGTCTCGTCGCAGCGGCACGTCTCGCGGTAACGCCTGGCCGACTAACTTCCGGGACCAGGTGAATATTCATGAGACGATCTCTGCCGGCTTAAAGCACGGTTTACGCGGCATATTGCAGGACGTCTGCTATCAGTTCGACGTTCGTCTAAAGCTCGATTCCCACTAGACTTCCGCAGCTTTCCGACTGACATCGCGTACAGGCAAATTTTTCTATTATTTTACATCCAAGAATATAGAGAAGCGTAACGAACGTATTTCGCGATTTTCTTTCGTTTTTCATCTACACAGTCTCATTTTACGATATATGATTTTCTCGTTAAAAACTCTCGTTGAGATCGTAGTTACAGAAATTATCTGCTAAGTAATATCACATTTTTCGTACATTTGAAGAGTACGATTAAACTGACGATTCTTATGATTCTTTCTCCAAGTTTGCCCTGAAGAAGTGAACCGCAGAAACGTGGAAACAAAGCGCAACGTACGAACAAAAACTCGATTGAGAAACCGAAGAATCAGAAATGTGTCATTTAATCGTCGCGATAGCTTGAAATCTAAAAGCGTAACTGAACCGTGCGTCGACCACCACGTTTTTTCTGGTTAGTTAGACTAAACTGGAAAATTGTTGTTCTGTAAAGAGGATAGCTCGTAAACCGAACTTTTAAACAAATCTTTTTAAACGCCACTATCGTGCAAGGGTTTAACACGAGGATGGAAAGAGCGCAGTCGTTGTAAATGAGACGCATTTTGCAAGCGAATCTTTGGAAATTGTTGAACAAGAATGTCGCGTCCTTTAGAGCAAGTTGGGATTAAGGTTAAGTTTATCCAGAGGGAAACTCGACCAAGTGACTTCGTTCGAGTTGAAACAAGGTGGTTAGGGAAGATCTACCTTGTCGAGGCGACCAAGTGTGGTTACGAATTTGGAATATGAAATTAAGGGCAAAGAGTGACGATGCGGTTGTTGCTATGGTTCTGTTACCTCGTTCGGCTGGCGTCACAGAATACCGGAATTTCTTGAAGTTGTATTCAAGTGTCATCCGCAAACGATGACTTGCAGCGAGTTTCAAGTAGGATCTGTGGTCCAAGAAAATATAGAATCGTATGGAATTACGCTAATATTACACTATAGATGTAGAAATTAATTCGTTTTTTTTTTTTTTTTTTTTTTTTAGATAAATTTCCTATCAATTATTCATCGCCTTTTAAATTTACTGACATTTATTTATCAATTTTGATCTTTGATCGATCGTGCTTTATTTATATGATAATAGATAATTGTTCATCGAATTACTCCAAGAAAACAAGTTGTTTGAAAAT
The DNA here is from genome assembly GCF_910591885.1 of Bombus terrestris. Classification (NCBI taxonomy): domain Eukaryota; kingdom Metazoa; phylum Arthropoda; class Insecta; order Hymenoptera; family Apidae; genus Bombus; species Bombus terrestris. The sequence goes on along the minus strand of NC_063277.1, from coordinate 16,704,742 downwards.
TTGAGTGGAATTTTCATTTGGTAACCATTGGGGTCGGTCGATTTCTACGTCTGGTATCTCTATTTTTATCGCGAATGTCTTTCACTAAAATTAAAATTCACAGAATGGTAGTAAAGAAAGGAGCATAAGCGACAAAGGGATTAAACGTTAAAAGACATGAAATTACGCTAGTTGCTTAAACGAGGGACCGTTTTACAGTGGTTGATACGAAACGGAATGGTTAATTGGACGAAAGAAATGTATCATTACGCGATCGTAAAATGAGGCAGAATTAATTGAAGGTGGTCGTAGCATCGTTGGAAGTAATCTTAACCCTGTGATAATAATATTCTCGTCCGAACCACAGTTAATGAGGCGAAGTAAATTAATACCCTTCCGTTTAATTTCCCCCGGGGTATAAAAACTTCTTACCGATACGATCGAAGGAAAAGCAGCATTTTCTTCGAGGTCAGCTTTGAAAAAAGAAGTAAAGGATTACTACGAGCGATGTTCCCCGCTACCTCAGTAGTTGAAAACCTAGTTGCAAGATCCGATACAATAGAATCGTTGTGCTTGAAAAACAACGTTAATGAATCCTAACGTGCACGAAATCGCCATTCTGGACAAAAAATTACACGCTTCCAAATGCAAACAGTTTTACCAATTCCCTAAAGATATATCTCTGTGCTTGACGAATCGAGAAACCGACATTCAAAACTGAGTTGCTCGACCAAAGACAGAAAATGTTCAAAAGATCTGTCCTCGTTGCCAAAACTAATCTCCCTTAGCAGCAGGAAAACGCGCAGCTAGTGTAAATTCATTCTCAGCCTGTCACAATTCTCAGCCTCCAGAAACGACGATGTAAAAACGTACAAAAAAAAAAAAAAGAAGATGGAAGAAGAAATCTCTGTTAACGAAATCGTCTAATCCTCGTACAAAGCGATCAGAATTCCGGCACGCGGCACGACCAATGTCGACGACTGTCCCGGGCTCACGTAGCCCGAGTCCCTAGCACGGTCGGGTAACCGCGTTACAAACACGGGGCGGACTCGCTTGAACGCGAGGCATTTCTCCGAGCATGGTCCTTTGTATGGTTGGGCAAAGAAAGGCCGGAGATAAAGATATATATTTCCAGGGCTGGCTGGATAACGAGCCAGCCAGACGCGGCGCATTGTAGTCAGGGCGAAAAAGAGCGTGTACAAAGTGTAGACAACGCGATAGAAACACGCCGGCCGGAAAAGTCGAGGTCTCTGTAACGAAGCGAGAGGTGAAGTGGCCTCGTCGCCGCGCCACCGTTGGGAGTTGGGTTCGGAGCACCGCAACGATGCTGATACCCGGCGCGACACAACGGCATAAACTACAATTATTCTCGATCTCTGTCAGGATGTTCGACTGTGTCGAGTAGCAGAAAGAGTTGAAATTTTGTCGCTTTGCTTCGCTATTTTTATCCTTTTTCTTTCCTTTCTCTCTTTAAGGGTACAGTTTGAAGGGTCGTTTCGTGGAATTTTTTTCTTTCTTTTTTATAACGAGGGGTTGATCCGTAGAAAATCACAGCAAGGAGTTATCGAAGAATAGAAAGTGGCGAAATTTGTAAATTCGATATTTTTGCTCTTTTCCGTTCGCTTCTCTCAGGTATACTGCGAATACTTATGTATTTATGCTGGATTGAAAAATACAGAGACGAACATAACGTGGAAAAATAGACGAAATAACCGAAACGGAGTACAATTTACCGTAATTTTTAACAAGCGAGACAAATATTAAACAAACTTTTGTTCAGGTTCTATTTCTTTAGGTGTATTGGTAAAGATTTAAATTTGTACAAAAATGCGCGGTCCAGTTACGCGCAGTTTTCTTGGAAGTGGGAGATTGATCTGTGTAAAATAGGAAAATTGCGTCGCAGATGATAAAAGAAAGATAGGAATATTCTTTATTTCTCTCTTGGAATGTTGTTTTCGTACGCTTCTTTTAAGGGCGGCTTTGACGACCGCGCAGGAGTGAAATGCTAAATCAGTTTTTAGCATCTGATTGCCCCGGTGCGTTTGAGAAGATTGTTTATTAGAGTGCAGATAGCGAAAATGAGAAAACAAATCTTTGCGCTAAGATATTTCGCGATGCGTCGAAAAACAATCATGTTGAATACCGATGATCGAGAAATGATTTTTATCTATTTACCCAATCTTTTTGCTTAGCTATTTCGATGATTATAAGTTAACTTACATACATATGAATATATGATAGAGAGAAAGCAGTGAAAATAATGTTGCAAATTAAATAATTAAGAAGAAAAAACAAGGGAAAAGACGTAGAAGACGAGAACAAAATTTTTTCATTATCTTTGAAGAAATTGTAAATTTATAATGAAATTTGGAAAGTTTTTCGAAATTGTCGCTTCGCCACTGATATGGATACGACCTGTACACGTCAATTTACTTAGCCGCACGACTCGATCTAACGAATCATATTATTAACATAGATCCTGCGGATTTCTGGCCGCGTATGCAAATTTCGTATCACCGTCAACTATCCGAAATTTCCGCTCACTGAAACTGAATCCTATTATTTCGACTGAGCACGATGCTGCTGTATACAAAGCCTCAACCGACACCTCTATATCATAATGGACCAGTTCTCTGGTAACCCTCATATTGGTGTATACGCGTTCGACGCCGTCAATTTTCAATACCGTAATTGTTTAGCGCGAAATCGGAAAGATCGATCCTCTCACGTGTTTGTATTATATTCGTCAAAATATCATCTAAATTAATTGCTGGACTGGATCTTTGTTACCGGAAAGCTTTTCGAAAATGTTCCAGCAATTCTAAATTAACAAAATTAATTGAGTCACTGGTATCGTTATACGCTGAATAATACTAACTTTTTTTTTTAAATATCACGATATCGAAAATGTGCAATAGCAACTATACACACCTACGTATTTTACCTTGGTCACGCATAGCCATATATATTAATCTGTAGCGGTACATAAGCTAGAGAACATTGTTGTTTCGCCTCGGAGTATCGACATCGTTAGAACATACATAAAGTGATAATAAACAAACTTTGGGCAAAACAATGTCGCCGCTACGTGCAACGAACGCGATCGTAAGGTGACCAGTTTATCAATCTCAGTCTCGAGCGATTTTATTAGCGATCAATACACAGACTTTAACGAATCGGTTTGTACCGAGCGTCTTAGCGAACATTCTCTGTATTTATTCATTATATTGAAATACATTTGACGGTTTTAACATCGAGTTATCTCGTTATTTAAACCACACGACCAACTATCCTCTACAAATCCTACAACCGTGTCGAATTCGCTTATCGACGGAATATTTCTCATCCAACAGAGCAAGCAACTGCCAAGCTAACAACGGTAAAACCTTCCATCCCGTCATTCGCGATATCTAGAGAAGTCTTTACACCAAAGACATACGACTCGCAGTCAGCAGCCTATTAACACATCACGCTGTTCCTCGCCTTTCGCCCAAGTCCCGCACTCCAGCCAGTATCAAACTTTCACCGGCTTACAATAGCTTGCTCGCAATCGACGCTAGATCCTCGAGCAGGCGGGCGTCCATTTGCATTCGTGCAAGATGCACCCTCGACCAGCAGGAGGAAACGCGATACGCGCAAACCTATGCATCTATGTCCGGGTTACGCGTGCCGTTTCACGAACAAGCGAGTACCGTCCGCGAACGATAACTTTGGCGGCACTTTTGATGCTATCGCTGTTCGCCATGGTACTGTTGTACGGGCGTAGAACGTTATAGACAAGAACGGATAGAATAGAACAGAACAGAGTACGAAACTATTCGTATGTACAGCATGATTAAAGTTATCGACGACAATGAAAATAGAAAGAGAGAGAGAGAGGGAGAGAGAGAGAGAGAGAGAGAGAGAGAGAGAGAGAAGGATGAGATTCATAAAGTAACAACTAATTACACTGGTTGCCGCGAGGTATTACGTATTCGGTAGTTCCGGTCGGTGTCCGTCGGGGATTCGAATTTCATAAAGGCAGGCTACTCCATATTCAACAGCCTCTTGTATCGTATTGTCGCGGTAGCCTTCTAATGGACACGATGAAGAGTTTTCCCTTCGAGCGACAATGCGTTTTAACTTCATTTCCGACGGCAACGCTGGTTAATAAGCCAAGGCTAATTGGCTGCGTCGCGATTGCTTTTGCGTGGATTACCTGTTTGTTCCGTGTAATAGGTGAGAAGCTTGATTAATCGTCGCCCGATTAATTGCGATCGTCCGTGACGCGGATAATTTAGTGTTTCGCACGTTGCTCTGTTCACGTGTTCAAGAATATCGTGCGATTCGTTTCCTGAGAGTTACGATCATCTAGTCGAATATATCGGCTTGATCGTAATATATTCGCAAGTTTGTAGTAAAAAAAAAAAAAAAATTGCTATCAAAAGACGCGAAAAGATTTATCGAAAAGATTTATATGAAATGTGTCTATAGAAATGTTATATCGCAGATATCGCAGAGCTTCGAACGTAAGACGTAGGTTGAGACGTACGAAGGTATGGTTTGCAAAATTCCTCGTTCTCCGAAATTCAGCCGAAAGGAAGCTACCTTCTTTCGATTATTACGCTGCTATCTCGCGCTCTTCAGCTTGTTTGTTGGTAAAACACGACGAAACAGCGACGCCAACAAACAAGGAAGGAATAATTGAACGACACGCGTGATTTACAGAAGCAGACCGTTGTATGTGTTTCGGCTTAACGGCGCCTAAGGAAAGCGTTGCGCCGAGTGTAATCTACTTAGGCAAAATTATTCCGGACCGTGCATCTCGTCGACTGTTATTGCGTTTACGACACGGCGGCAAGCGGACCGGCCTCGGTGGTCGCTTACAATTTTCCGTCGCAATTACGTTTCTCATGACGCGTGGATCAGTTTTCAGGATACGATCTTCGAACGCGAACTTCCACGCTCTGCAGAAAGAACTTTGTCGAATTGTGCGCGTATGTTTCGATTGTCGGTAGCTTCGTGGAACGAGACACGTTCGAATTCGAATCACGATCGGGCGGTACTTTTTCCCTTTACGGTTTCGGGAATGGAGATCGTTCTATTGCATTTTGATTCTGTGTAGTCGGTGCTCGTAGGTGCGGAAGCTAAAATTTTCGGATGGTGCTAGGTTTAGAGCGTTGATACGGAGATACGGGCGTTTTCGGCGAACGTAGAATCGACGAAAGAATTTCAAATTGTTAAAAGGTTGTAACAGCTATTCGATAGATGAAATATTGTTGCAAATATTATATAGTCGTTTAGAAAATCGTACTTATCTTTGCAAATAGGATTTTTTGTTCTTTTTATATTGTTACTTAATAACATCGAATCCTTTTATATAGGTGATATAATATTAATCGATTAAACGATGAATGTATTTGTCTTTGGTAAAACAGATTAAAAATGTTGGTACGTTGTGTCTTTCTAAAAAGAACAAGAAATAATTCTTCAGAATTACTTACGACATATGAGGTATTATCAAATAAATTACTTTCTTTCGAATATTAGATCGAATGTCACTATAATAATATACATTCGCGCATTCACATATAATATTCGATATAACAGATATTCAGTAGAATGAATACATGCATCTGTTTTCACACCAGTGAATCCAAAATTTGATGCATTTATATTACATCGATGGCGAAAAATTAAAATGTATATACAATAATACATTTATATCTTCTTATTGAAGGAAAAAGAAGATGGAAAATTGATGGAATAAAATCTCTTTATATTCTGTTTGGAATACACTATATTCCGTATTAATTATTATTCTATAAATAATGTTATCCTATATTTACGAATATCGCTATCCTATAAATTCTCACTTTTGAAATTGTAAGAGGGATTGCATGCTTGATTACGTTCTGATAAATCAAACGAAGAAACAGAGATTCGAATGGAAAAAACCGACCGTGCAATTTAGTTGGCGAACAAATCGCCGATGAATTTCTTATCATGGTTTGGTGATCGTTAGAAGCGCACGGAGTGACAAAACACAGTATCCAGATTTTTTCGTTCTCTGACAGTGACCAGCACAGCGCGGTTTATCAAGCCAGCTTTTTTACTCACCAACAGGTCTATATGTCGGTATCAGCGAATCTAAACTCTGCCTCTCGATCGTAAATCGACGCCCGCTTTTTCCACGATCTCTCGTAACCGACGCTCCAACTTCAGAAAAACCTCGATATCGTAGGTATCCACTTTAATGTTTCTTTTTCCAACCGTCTACTGGCGGTACGTAATACCCAAACTGCGATTATTTATGCATTTACAGGGAATTCGAAGGCGCAGAAATATATTAAATATTCAAACTAGTTGTTACGACATCCGAACGTGAGACAATACGGATGAAAATGTGATAAGAATTCTCATTCAAAGTACAAAGGTAGAATCTTTCGAGTTATCTGAACTGGTGAAAGTCTTATAAATTACTGGAATTTGAATACACGTGTGTATGTGTGCGTGTTGGGTGATATTTGAAAGAAAAAACCGCAACACTCGGGAGACAAATTTGATCAAAATTTGGACAAAAATTTAATCGAAGGAAAGAATCGGAATTGTGATTCACCGAGATCATCTTTCGTAAAATTCCTGCAAAGACGTTGGGCATTGATATCTTTGCTGTTATCGTATCTTATTGCTGGGAGAAACACGAATCAATTTCTAACTTTAATTGGCAATAAAGAACGTTTATAATGAAGCAGGTCGGTGAAACGTTCGTTTCATTGTAAATCGATGGTATTAAGAAGCGGTAACAAATGATCGTCGGTCTACTATAACACGGATAATTAACCAGTTAGTCGAGAAGATACAGCGAACATGTCTGCGCGTAAAGCGCATTTACGACGTCGTATATCGCAAGAGTATGTCCTAACAAGGAAATAACGCGGTTATAGCTAGCCAAAATTTCCAACTTATTTATGAGTTTGATGGCAGAGATAATGCACGTTGGCAGCGGCACGAAGAATTCAAATTAAGAGATTTCGATCAGCGAGATAAATTTCATTCGCAAGGAGACATACTAACGTATCTTTCCTATTCTACGTATGTTAATATCTGTCTGTTAATCTCGAGATATAAATCTTATATATCGATGCTTATACTTGTCTCTTTAAAAAAGAAAACGTGTATCAGTTTTGAAATAAGTTATTAAGAAATATAAAAGATTCTCCTCTCGTATTGACAAAAGTGTATTAAATAATTAATGAATCACTAACACGGACGAAGTATTCCTTCCAAAGACAATCCAATATACCTGTACCAATATTCCTATAATCGAAGATTCCATTCAAATTGACTGGGATTTGAAGATACCGATAGGGAACCACGCTTGTTATTCTCTACGTGTATTTGCTCGTGTCCCAAATTGACTACCAATCAGTCTTTTAGATGGCCAGCCGTGCAATGCATTCAGCTTTTGATGAACGTAAGCACCGGCGTTGACGAACCTCGGTATAATATTTCATACAGCTTGCGATCGACAAATCTAAGATACGATAATCCCGAGAGTTTAATTCGACCAAAGAATCTAACGAATTCCAAGTTAGTATCTGGGACACTGCGAATGCAACGTCGCCTGTTCGTGGAAATTTTCATTAGAAAATTGTCAGAATTATGTGAAATTTTTAATAAAAGGAATATCGTATAACTTTAGGAGAGCGGAAAAAAGTGTGGAATTCGCGAGAAAAGGTTTATTAGCAGATGTTATCGGTTAAATATTAATGTGATTCACGACTGGGACCGATTTCGTAAGTAGAATCCAATTTGCGACGAGAATTTCGAGATCTCAAACTAAATCGATTCGATCGAGAACGACGTCCCGCGGGCTTCGAAACTCCAAGTTTCGGAGAAATCGGAATTCGCGATGTTAATCACAGGAAGATGATTGCGTTACGACCAACCACTTCAAATTTGCGTGTTCGTAATTGTATAGCGATCGAACCCTAATGCTAAATTCTTAATTTTTCAATGTTCTTCTTCCTATATAATTACTGGACTGTGAATTTTTATTCAAGCCTTATCAGCTTCTACGTTCTCATAATATTAAAGTTTCGTAGTCATACGAAAGTAATACCGAGCGATATAAAACTTAATATACTTAAACTTAATTAACTAGCATATAAATGCTATAATAAATACAATGGTCTACAAATACTCGCCGTAGCCATCCTAACTAACAGAATTAAACGATTTTTCCACGATCCTGCATGAAACGTCAAAAAACTATCATTTCGAACGACGAAACGCGAACGATCGGAATAGATCGAAGAGTCAAGGAAAGAGAATGTAATCGTTTTAAAGAAGTTGAGGCGTGGCGGCATCGTCTTATAGCGAAACTTTGAAAGACGGTTTATTTACAACGGACAGGACGGTGATGCGATTAACGAAACATCAAACTTCAATAAACGGCATGATTGAAATCCGCTTAGCAGACTTTCTCCGCGTAGTCTCTTGATGAATTTTCTCGCGTCCACTGAGAATTGAGCCGGAAATCTGTGTACGTGCACATATTCGTTGGGACGGACAGTAAATACGATATCGTTATCGAGAGCAGCATCGTATCAACGAATGATAGAAGCTTGTAGTAAGAACGTGATCGTCGACAAAGTGAAAATACATGGTAAATATATTTATATTCGACGACGATCATGAATCGAGTTGTTCGGGAATCGATCGTTATGTGATAGAAATTGCTGGGAATTTCACCCTGTTCGTCAGACGTGATCAGTTTCAGTAAAAATGTATCGATTTCGCGAAAGAGGATATAGGAAAGTGATTTTGTGAAAGTGTAACGACGATCGCTGAACGATCGATAGGATCCTTTTCCTGAAAGGAAAAGAATGTAGGCCCTAGAGATTAGGTTTCCTAGGCTTTGTGAATAATGGATGCAATATCGAAGATCGAACAATGATAATACCATTCCAAGATTTATTTTTCGTAGTTTATAGTTAACGTTTATGATCGATATCCGGATTGTTATGTGTATAATGAGGATACTTGATGTTTAGTACTGTACTAGGAAACTTGTGTTAGGAAAGCTTAACTGAGAAGCTTCGAAAGTTTGTAAAAATAAGTACGCGTAGCGATATATTCTTTAAAATAGCGCAGTAAATTCTTGGATACTTGTTCAAAAAAAAAAGAACGCGTGGCCGTTTGAAAAAGATAAACAAAGTGAAACGACGCGACTCTTGGTAAACGGACATTAACTCGTACCTTTTATTTCAACGATTATTCCGTGAAATCTTTCTCCGGCAGGGAGAGCCGAATAGCCAGAGAAAGTCACGTTGAACAAATTCACGGCTAGCCATGAGCTGTAACGAGAAAGATAGGAATGTGGAATACGGCCGCTGGAATAAGGGCAACCATTACCTCTTAACTACTAACTCCTGACTCCCACGACTCATGTCCAGTGAAGATACTTCCCAGTGAAGAAATGTAAACTGTCTTCCTCGTGTTTGTTCCTCTTCTTGCTTTGCAAAGATAATCGTTAAACTCTCCGAGACGTTTATAAGAAAACTATGCTTCCCCCGATACAAACTTGGAGAAAAAGCATTCAAAAATTGTTGAAAGAGAAGTTCAAACATCTGCGATCTGGTCGTTACAGATCCAAAAGAGAAAAGAATAAAAAAATAGATAGAAGGAAACCAAGGTTTAGTAATCAAGAAAACGATATCACCGTTGGCACAAATTTCGAAACAAGCAACTTAAAGATTTACATACGAAGACCACGATTTAATAGAAGTTGATATCACTGACGGTTTCAAAAACAGCCAATAATTTAGAAACTTAGACAGGGAAACTAAGATTTGCTAATGAAGAGAATCGTATCATTGCCAGTACAAATTTGAAGACAGAGAACGAACAAATTTGGTAAGAAAGTGTCTTACCGTCAGTAAGAATCCCAAAGCGAATTCCTTGAAGAATTAACGATATAATTAAGTTCAGCAATCAAGAATACAGCGTAGGGATATGTAAAAATCCGCTCGAAGATATTCTCAAACAATCATCGTAAAAGGATCATGCGGGTAGCATAGCGGTATTCGTATCAAAGCCGGATCGCGGATGATCGAAAGATTGTTTTCGGATTGGAACAAAACAAACTCATACGCAGCTATTCCGATATCTGCCCATAGTCGCTGTCAAATTAGCCGTATATAGATTCACAACTTTTGATCTGCGATAGAAAAATCCAGAGACTCGATTCCAAGGCTCTTTCGCGCAACGATAATCGAAGGAGGCACGGAGGATCGCGTTCCGCATGAGAACGTGTGGCTGCCACTTTTCCATCGACGAGAACATCAAAGAGCCCGCTGGTCTACGTTTCGAAAACGAACGAAAGGGAAAGAGACGGGGAGAGTTCATATAATTTACTTTTCGCTTCGACGGATTTCAATAGTATCGGAAATCTAGCTATCCCTGGCCACGGTACTCCGTGCGCCCCTCTTCAGAGCCGAGTTGCCTGACGTCTGCCGTGGCGGTAATGACGTGGATCCACAAAGGCACGAAATTAGTTTCGAACGAGATTTGATTCTCCGCGAAACGACGGGGAAAAAGATGCGTGGAGAACTGCGAAGGGATGAGCCGCCGGAAACCGAACCCCGTGCCTTCCCCTCGCCGCTACCAAGTCCGCCCCCTTTTCTTCGTGGATATGCACCCCAACATTCAACGAAATCGGCATCAGAGCTGATCAGAGATGATGGAATAAGAAGAACGAAGTTACGACGGATTGGCGTTAAAGAGAAACAATCCTGATAATCTCGAGATGGAGGATACCGTCTCCGGGGATGATTCGTAGAACCGAGATGGCTTCCACCTGTCCCCGTCTGTTTTTACGGGATTACGTGTTTTATCTAAGTTGAGCGGCCTGATGGTCTCCGCTTTCGTTTAAGCGACGATGACACGTATTGTCTGGCGAAGTAACGCTTGGCAGAATTGTCGTGTACTTTTCATTTCTTTTACGGGGGTGGCTCTTTAGATGGAATGTCTTTAACGAAGATTATTCGATGGTTTTTAAAATGCGTTGGTGGAATAGTAAAATAACGGACATGCTGTTATTTCTACGTTAAAATTCGCAATAAAATTGCTTATAATCACCGATTTGTTCGAACTTATCGATTATCCAGTTTCATCGTTCTTATTATCAGTCGTCTTCCAAATTTCTCGATATTTTTACAATGCTGCACGAGCGAGACTGGGGCAAGTGATCAAATATAGTACTATGTATATGAATTCTACATGTGAAATACCATCTAACGTAACGTAATTATTCGTATTGATTTTGTATAAAAAGTTAGACGTATGTATTCGAGTGACATAATATCGGAGACTCAAGAAATCTTGAAACTAAAATTTATTCTCTAAATGAATATCATGATCTTCGAGGGTCCAAAGGTTAACGCGTAACAAAAAGAAAATAAAATTAATTTCAATCGTTCAGTTACTGTTTGTCCACATCCATTCAATCTCTCATCTGCATATAAAGATTATTTTCCAATACATCGTTTATTATACGAAGTATAATTACGATTAGAATACATCTAACAAAAACAAAAATAAATTCTTCCAATGAAAAACTAAAAAGTTGTCCATAATACTGTTGCTTCTACATCCAGTACTTTTATCGCTTGATGCAAAACTCGTATATCCCGTAAATTAATCCCTTTTACCAGAGTAACCTAATTAAACATGCTCGACTCTCGCAGTGAATTTTTTTTTTTTTTTTTGGAAGTAGCTAACGAGATACCGGAGAGCAAACAAGTTTAACGTTATTGATACGCACGGTAATTCAATAATAGCGGAGCTTGCAGAATGACCAGTGGTCAGCACGGACGAGGTCATCAGTCCTTAAGGTCGATTTGCAAATTATGCGCGTGCTCGAGAGGGACCAGGGTTGGTACGTTGATGACATAACCCAATATTTATAGAATTAAGCCGGTGGCTGGTAAGTGGGGTGGTGAAATTTCGTTAGACTAATCGGAGCGTGAAACCATTCGCGGCTGAAGCCCTCCGACAAAATGGCCCCCACTGCCGGCTCAAAGATGGCGAACATCCCGATGCGACGTTTGGCTAATTTTTGCGAAAATTACGCGCAGACCCGGCCCATCATTCCAATTCGTCTGATAGTCGAAGGGTCGCAGTCTCGCCATTTTGCCCTTCTGTAATTCTGACGCTTCGATTTCAACCCCTCGTTCGCTTTCAACCCCTGCAACTTTATCCTGCGATTCGGTCGATCTTTTCTATAAACGGTTCGTTTATTAATTCGCACAATGAAAATTAGAACGCTGTATCGTGCTACTATAAATAGGATAATTTCTGTCTTATTCTTTTTTATTTTTCAGAACGTCAGGAATGCGATTAGACGATTAATTCATAATCGTCTAACATTACACGTGAGTAGGAATTTTGGTATGTGAAATGGAGTAGTTGTGGAGGATTTAGTAACTGTTGTTGTAGCTCCGAATGATCAGTAGAACGACGGAAATCCGCTTTAAATAGTCGCCTGTAAAGTGAGACGAACCACTGAAGTGAGCGTAGGTACAATGGAAACGACGAAGTATTATGTTAGTTCCCGACTACGAATTTCGTGGAACTGCAAGCTAGGAAACGATGCCAGAATTACGTGTTGAGTATATTGTAGGTACGATTAACGATAAATTGCTTGTTTCTACACTATACTCTGTCAATGTTAAAACTATCTCCCATTTCCGTTTATGTTGCAAGAATCAAAAAACTCGATTCCATATAATCACCTTTCTGTAACTCTGGAGATGTATGAAACATCGTGAGAATTTTGACTCGGTTCTTAGCGGTAATAAGTTTTATGCATTTTCGAGAAAAAGCGACTGACACGACGCATCTTAAAATTAAAGTTTCCCATTTTAACGTCTCTTTAACATCTGATGCATAACGATATTTCTATATCTGTCTTCCATTGAAGCTTTACGATAGAATCTCCGTACAATTTCGCAATATTTTCGAATAAATCGTAATATATGTCGTTAGGAGTGAAAGAAAATAAAAGAGAATCAAGAGGTCGAAATCGTTTGAGTCTACAGCTATCGAAAGGAAGAAAAATATAATTCTAGCAAAAGTTGTCTAACAGAGATTACTTCGACTCGTATTATTTGGTTAATTAGTGCTAACAAAAATAGCGAAACTAAGAGAGAATTCTAATTGAAAGTTATCAGTTAACTACTCTCCAAACAAATATTCCGCATTGTTGAAAACGAAATTATCATAGATCGTTTCGTCAAGTAAATCTTCAACTACTTCTGTCGTTAGTTCAGTAGATATTACCTAATCCTGGATGAAACTTCCGCGGTAATCCTCTAAATAACACACACAAATGTTCCCCATCGCTCAAATAAAATTACCACAGATGGCTCGGAAAACCAAATTTTCCCCTTAAAATTACTCAGAGCCACGAAAGGGTAGCGCGAATGTTCCATTAAATCCCGAACTGCCTCACGACCTGGGAACACCGGTCATCGGTGACACCTGTTCCTACGAGTAAATCAGAGGACAGGTGGTGTGGTCGGTCTCTCGTCTCTTTTATAAACGACGAACTGGTGTGCGAGGGGTAGGCAACGGTGACGAAAGCGTCGGCGGTACGCTGAATAGAACTGCAACTCCACCCACCTGTTCCATCGGTCAGCAAACTCGTTCCGAGTCCTTCTGTCGCGGATTCCCAGCGCAAGTTAAATGCGCCATAGAACCACAATCGAAGGATTAAAGGGTATTCCTTTGCATTCACGAAATCTGCCGCTTTGCGGCCACTGTCGCCACCGAGGACAATGAATCGCTCCTCTAGCCACGATACAGATCAACAAGTGGCTTCCGACCACCGATAGCGAAACAATTCGTCTCTTTCGTTTCCACTCCAACTACCCTAGCAATAATTCCTGCTTAATTTATTAATTCGTGTTTCCCTACGGCTTTCACGAATCCTCCGTAGCCTTCGATATTTCATGTACATTTGCTTGGAATTTTAGATTAGGGTAACCTTAGATCGTTAATCTTCTTGAATCGGTGGTGCATTGCGGGAATGGAATCTTGTTTGCTTTTTGACAGGCTGTCCATTGCAAATGACGAAGCTTCGAGTAGTAGAGATACGGATGGATGGATCGGCAGCTTAAAATTAGTATAAGACAGAAAGGTACATGTCTATGGAAATTTTAAAATTTTGGGCAATTCGTTAAACGGTGGTCGCTAAATCTGCCTGTGTTGCACTGTGCTGCATTTTGTGTCGTATTTCGTGTGCAGTAGAATTGTTTTTAATATGTACACGCATATATCTAACTATGAAATAATAATTTCAGTATCGAAATTGTTTTTCGATCCTTATTTTTTCACCTTTTAGTAATTGGAAGAAAACTTTATATAATATACATAGGATAATCTCCTAGTTCAACGAAATTCTGAAATAATTTTGGTTTTCACTAAAGGAATTCTATGTTTTGATTATTTTAAGTGTTTGAATATTTCTAAATATATTTTACTATTATACTATTATATTATTATTCTATTATATATTATATTATTACATTTTACTATCCTATTCTGAGATTTTTATGGAAAAGTTCCATTTTTGGTTCCATCGAATAAAAGAATTTCTGATATTTATAAGGCAAGCTTCTGTATATATTTTAGGATAGACTCGGGAGAATGAAAGGCCTAGAATCCTCTCATGCCATCTTATTAACGTTAACAATGCCCGTTGCTCTTGGTTTTACATTAATCTGCAACGGAAAGCATGCTGTTAATCCTACCTAATCCTGTTAATTCCATAAATTCTCTAACAATTACCAGAATACCATAATGCGACGAACAAAGCAGAATGTAGGTACTCTAATTAATCATTTCCAAATTCACCACAGGCAAATGCATAGCTTTCAAACAAAATTCATCAGGATTACGATTTTCTAAAAGCTACTTTCCAAGCCGTGTAACCCGCCATAGATACAACGTTATTACACTGGAAGAACGATCATATAAGTGTAAGTTTCGAAGAAATAAGTATACAAAAAGTATCCAATGAAATGTGAAACAAATATCAAAAAAATGTCAAATGTTATACACACTAAACAAATAAAGATATAGCGTGATGCATTCCAAAATAAATTCGTCTTCGTATCATGCTATAAGCAGTTTATGAATAATGTAAGGTAGTCTAATTGATAAAACTACTCGTGTTTACGCCAATTCAAATTTTTATGAATACGATTAAACAAATAAAATTTGTTTCAGCCCTCCCCCCCTTTAATTCTATACCGACTGAATTATTCCAAATGTTATAACTTTTTGCGTATTATCTGCGTTCTGTATATTTCCCATAAATTTATTAACACGCACAATTGGAACGATATAGATAACATACAACATAGATAGCTCGGTCTGAATACGCGATTTTGAGACAAATTTTTCGCCAACGTTCCAATTGACGGATCGCGAAGAAATAAATAACCAAAGGTGTGCTAAATCAAAAATCCGTGAAACCGGATAATCCCTGTCGAAGCATCAGCCGAAGCATAGCTGCCGGCTAATTTCTTTCCTGTCCAAGTGCGCAAACCGATATATATGGAAAAAAAAAAAATCGGAAGCGAAAGTCGCACGTGCGGGAAATTGACAATCCAACCGGTGTATTTTCGATTTATTCTTCGAGGCGATTTCCACGAACAAAACGCAGTAATTTCAAAGTTGAAGTTGAACCCTCGTATAGAGCTGATATAGGGTGGACCTGCAACGAGTCTGCAAATAGTCATTCACCTGCGTCATTTTTCTGGCTCTCGCCCAGACATTTCGCACGCACTTTGCGTCCCGCTTCGCCTTATTAATGGATTCTAGCCAACGTACGAGTGTTTGCTCGTCCGGCACAATTGTTGGACCCCGCATAGGGGTTGTTTTATTCCCTGCTGAGGGTAAACGGCGAACCTCTCGCGCGGAAAAATATCGACCGACACGAGCCAACGATTCTGATCGAAATTTCGTATGCTAAGCGGTTGCCGGACGCAGAGGGAGGAACGTAGAATGCTGTGGAAGGAGTACGGTGGTCGTAATGGATGTTATTTAGGGTGGTCATCGGTGGAAATCTCGTTTGTGAATCAGAAATTAGATACAGATGAAGTCGACATTGTGAAAGTGGTAATTAGATTATTCGGCTTTAAGCTGATTTTACGAACGTATGAAACCATTCAGAATTTCGTGATTAAACGTACGGTTAGGTAATGCTTATCCCATATCAGTTTCCAGTTTCAAGTCAATGAAATAAAATAACGATAAATGTGTCTTCGCGATTGTTTTACTATAAAGCGGCAAACTATGAATCGAAACTATTGAGATATGTGTAATTTTGCGTACTACACTGGATTAGCCGCGTAGTAATGACACACATATATGAGTATGAGTGTGCACAGAATCTCGTAAAATAGAAGAATGCAATTGTTCCGTTGGTAGTGTGGTAAAGAAGATGGTGAGACAAAGAGAGTGCTTAGACGCGTGCAAATGTGTATCGACGAATATTTTACAAATTACATACCAAATAAATCTGAAACTATCTTGATATCGATTCCAAGTGCGATCTAAGTGTTCCTATATATTAATTTCGCCGATTAAGATCCACGATTCTCAACAGAAGTGTACGTTAAACTAAATTTTTCTATTTGATTATTCCGCTGTTGTAGAACCTGAGAAATTATGAAGATACTTCAAAGATATTTTAAAACGGAATAATCGGAAAAGATGTCGAGGAGAGAATTTGCACGGCTTCTACACCGTATGTCCCTAATTATTTAAATCGCTCGAAACGAAATGCCAGAAATTCAACGAGGCGAGCAGCAGCAGCGAAGATAAAAAAATGGAGAAGAAGCAAAAACCGGTAGAATAGGTAGCTAAGATTCCCCTTAGACCAAACAAACTCGTCGTGCTATTATTTCAGGATAAATAAAAATTAGGAAAAGCAAGGAATCGGGAACAAAAGATAACTGTGAGAATGAAACGAAACGGCCTGCATCCGAACGGAAACAAAAGCACAGAGGAACAGGTAGGAGGAAAACTGTGTAAATTCCGACGTAAAAATTTTATTTTAATTCTATTTGAAAGCGGAACAGGTCCGAACTGCGAACTTTCTCTCTGAGAAGTTACACGCGAGAATTAATTCCCTTTACCGAAAGAATAGTAGGGCTGTCTAACGAAGAGAAATCATCCCCTGGAGACGAAAGGCTTCGTGTGTTTTAATACGTGTGGCTCCCTGGGCGACGCAAAGGGCAGCTCGCAAAATACGAACAACCCGTGTCTTGCGGATGTTAACATCGTAGTTTTTTAATTATTCAAACGGCGGGGGAATTAATAAATCCCATTAGCTCGTTAAGACATCGTTACAAGAACTTTCCTTCTAGCAGAGTACGAAAGAAACCGGCCGGTGTTTTAATCGTCCGGTAAATCCACCCTTGGCGGTTAACGCGCCACCATTCAGGAAGGGAGGTTCTCCGAGGAATACTTTTTTCCCCTCCGATAGGAGAAAATAGAACATTTCATATATTTTTTGGTTGTTCTATCTCGTTGAGGGAATTGAGAATCGTGGTAACGTTGTAATTTGTCTTCTGTCTTGATGAGTTTTTGCGTTTGGTGGGTTGCTCGGTTCGATGACGAAGAAAAGGTCAACAAGCTGCTAACAATAATGAAAATATTAAGACGATATAAGAAAAACCTTCGCTGTATACGACGACCGCGTGAATCATCAAATGAGATTTACGATACAACGCGTTTTATATTTTAAAGTAGCTACAGTATAGATTGCTACAGACCTATTCACTTACGCTAGAACTATCTCCAATAATCTTCCATTTTAAGAAATAAAATGTACATGAAGTAATTGATAAACTGTATCGAACCTCGAGCAAGAATAATCTTACAAATGAGTACGAAACTAATCGTCCAACAACGCTATCCGTAAAATTCCGTAAAAATCTCTTAATCCGAAACCTTTGACGGAATCTTTCAACATGACCAGGCTTTCGTTCAACAAAGTCTATAGGAACGATAGAAAACAACGTTCCTATCGAAATATCAGGTGCATCGAACGCTATAGCTCTCGGGGCACACGAGAGGCGAGATAACATAACATCTCCAAAGAGGCGGAAGAGCATTCGGTTGGTTGAAAGTGAGGATATCCTGCGCCAGCTAGAGAATTCGGTCCAACGGAACCAGTGATTCAAGCGATAACAACGAACCTTCCTATTTCTCCATTTTGCATAAGTAGACATGGCCATCGGCTTTTGCTTGTTGTTCCATTCTACGCGTTTGGAGTGCATCCAATCCAGGAAGGGGCTTCCTTCAATATCAATTGTCTCTCTTTCTCGCTTCGATCACCGTTTCAGCCTCTTCGCTCAGATGCATACCATCTGGAGCCCTTTAATAGCACTTCAAACAACGAAGGATTGTTTGTTCGACGGCGCTCATCTTAGACGATATGCTCGGGTCCTATATGAGCATAAACTTATCATGGTTGGGTTAGGGAATATATGGTACGCTAGGTTTGGTATCTGGGTGGGTTCCGTTGGTCGGGGAAATCGTGACGCGGAAATCGTAATCTTCGTGACTCGGCACCAAATTACTTTAGACGTGATAATTTACCTTGATAATTGTTTTAACTTTTTAATCGTTTTACAGAGTCGTTTATAGAGATAAAAAGACTAAGGTGAATGACGTGGAAATATATTCAACAGTCTTTGAATTTGGATCCTGAAGGTAAATTTTTTGTAAACGCCAATAGTTAATTTTGTAATTGCTTGCAATTAAAATTGCAATCTTCTGAGAATATGTCATCTAAAAGTCACAAAGAAGAAAAGTCAGAAATAAAATAAAATTTCTACGATAGGAGATTTAAAATATGCAACATGAAATAGAGGGAATATCGAAACGAAAATTGCAGTAGATAGAACGTTGTGTCGTTTGGTTCGCATGAATGCCCATAAGCGACAATCGCTATTCGACGTTTCTTCTTCCATGCATATTCGCCATTCGCTCATCTTGAACAAATAGCGCTACAAACGGTTTTTAAACGAAGTTCGAACGCGACGACTATTAAAATAGCCAATGATATCAAAATGACCAATTGATAATTGTCTATACGAATTTTGTAGATTTACAACCGATGCGTTCTAGAGAATTTGAATGATTATTTAAAAGTCATATTTTACAAAGCTCAAGAAAAGACGGAGCGAATAAATTGATATCTGCTAGAAGTTGTAGAATTAAAAAGAATTACAATCTAAGTGGACGATTATTAATCCATGGAAAAGTAAAGATTATGTTCTAAAAGGTTTAACTGATTCCATTACACCGAGGATCCTTGAAATTCAACTTTCAACTCAATTTCCCTGGAGTCCATTTCCTAAACATTGTTCCGTTTCCGCGACAACTTCCACAGTCATTACTAACCGGTCTCAGGAAGCATCGACTTCAACGGGAATTGAACCACGACGCCACGCTATCCTCGTAGAGTAATCCTCGGCTCAAATGTTCGTGAACAACGCTGGACCAAAGTCAAAAACCGTGAACGAGTTTATTCTAACATGCAGAAGCGAGGAAAACTTTGTTTTTGTTATTCTATGTTAAAATCATTTTACTTTTGCGATCTACTCGTTTTCTTTTCAACTGTACATTTCAACTACCATCACTCCACGCGTACATCGAACACGAATAAAATGAAACGTTCGTTCTACCCTCTTGAAGAAAAGAATTTGATACTTTTCATCCCAAAGAAAATTCCGTTTAAAATCACCTCCCGATCTTCTCAAGGGATCGTAAAGAGATCTTTCGAAGTGGAAGCCAGCACGCGACGATATTACGCGAACAATGAAAACTTCGTCTCACGGGCCGAATTCACGTGGAATCACTCGTGCGTGCTCCATTGTTCGCAAAAGTTATTCGTACGACGCGACGGTTGTCTTGGACGATGGCCGTTCGTAAGTCGTGGCTAAGTGTTTGTCCAGCCAGCAGAACGCGCCGGATGGATATCTTGGCAACTGCTTACGGGCATAAATTCGCTCGGAAACAAGCGAGTCAGAGAAAATAATCTCACGGTGTATTCCTCGTGTACTTGTAGTTGCTTCCGAGCCACCAGGTGTACCGCGTTTCTCGCGAACCTACACGAGCCAATCCCTCTGTTTATCCGTCGCCCGATTGCCGTCAGATGTTCGCCTGAGAAGTATAGCGAACCGTGCGAGGGTCTCATCCCGTTTGGATTAACGCTTCGAGTGATGCGTCGATCTTTGTTCGCGCGCCCAAGGTAGTAAATTATTACCGGCGTTCCGTACCAATAAATTATTAACAGTAATTTATGAATCTTCGGTGTATATGGAGTGTTATTAATAATATATGGACATTCTGCTTTTCATAGTCTAGCATTTTCAAAGGACGTAAATATGATTGTAAAGAAATACAAAGGACGCACGTACAAGCGGAAAGGGGGTGATTCTACGCGAAAAAAGAAGTCGAAAATATAGAATAAAAATTTTTCGTTCGAGACTTTGTTTTCGAGAAAATTGACTTTGAATTTTCGCTCGGTACGCGTGCACTTCATCGCGACTCGTTATAACGGATCTCACTGTAGATCGTTGTCTCGATGGATATTATCACAGGTTAAGTATGTGAAATAATATGAAATAATCATAAAGTTTATTATTACAAAAATTGCTGAAAATGTTGCCCATTCTGCCGAACACATACTTCTGCTCTTCTAATTAAATTTCTATGAACACTTTATAACGTATTCGATTGTTTTAAAGTATGAAAGGCTACAATAATCTTTTCTGTCAATTGCTCGCAACTTGTGATTTCTTCAGAATAGACAATTGATTTAATATGGCACCATAAATAAAAGTCAAGCGGAGTTTGTTCTCCAGCTTTGTTCTCGAAAATAAAGCCTCAAACGAAAAATTTGTATTCTATATTTTCGACTTCTTTTTTCGCCTAGAATCCACCCCCTTTCAAATTTATATATACATGCTAATGAAGCGTGTTTTATGAACTGTTACTTACATTAAACGTCAAAAAAAGGATCATCAATAGCGTAAGACAAAAGTGGATTACTCGAGACTCACCTGAAAACAAAAAACATCACGATTGTTAAACATCATATTGTTAATTAACTCTCTTGATAATTGACGAACCTCTTGGGCAGTACCCATCTATCGATTCCACTTAAATGAAAATCTTAATGTCCCGTATCCCATCGTCGCTATCTTAAAACGTTCTTCGTCAAGCTCTACTACCGATTTATCGAACTTATTCTCCGGCTTAACCGAATGTCTATTGGCCTAGTTTACTAATAACCCACTGGCAATAAAAAAAAAACACGACCAAAGCTGGCTAAGCAGTTAGTTTCGTTGGAAAAGTATGTCCAGGCGATGTTTTGGCCGTTGTATAATGACTTGCCAGCGTATTTCGTGCAAGCCAATATTTGTACGTGCTCGACTCGACGAGGGGGCAATTAATAACCGGCACGAAGACAAATACACGGGACACGTGACAAATGAATCGGTGTGCAAACTAACGTTCGCGGGGCGGCCCTAAACGGCACTCGATATTTGTTTTTTCTCAATGTCTGGATTTTCGTCTGTTGCATGCACAACGCGTATTAAATACCGCGACTCAAAATTCGGGTCGGTTTATCGCACGCGGGAAAATAGTTTAGATCGGGACCAAACGGTGCACGTATCAATCACGGTGCCAGCACCGCCACAATTTGCATGGGGAATGAGATTCAAATGGCTAACCGGCGCAAACACAGTGTAACGCGAACCGACGTAACTGCTTCGAGAGCATTTTGCCACCGATTTGTGTTCCAGATGGGAAAGAATTGTTTCTGCAGCATAATATTTTGAAGGGCGTGAGACAGCTGCGAATTCTACAGGTTGTTTTAATTTAGAGGAGAGCGACGAGCTATTTCTATTCCAAAAATTAGAGCTCCTAAGAGCAGTTCTTATTTGTTCATTTAGTTAGATTTTCTTTTGAATTTAAGTTTCTGCGAAAACTTTGAACGAAAATGAAAATTCGCGAGAAGAAGAATCGTAGAGCTTGTAACGTGATTTCGTTGTGTCATTTGTTCTACGTTAAAGTTTGAAAAGTACAAAAATATTCGTAAGATATTTAACCAGAATGCTGGATCGTTTTAACTTCCAGTGAGATCTATATCGGAGATTGTTACAGCGATTAAATTCGTTTCCGTTAATTGTACAACTCCGAAATTACGTGTACGAATCTCACCCCTCCCTCCAATCAAACCGATATTTTTTTTTGTAGTTTGTTCGACTGGTCATCGTGTGAAAGATAGATCGGTGTCGCATATGCACATAGACGGGCGAATCGCGAACAATGTTGAAAAAAATAAACGATTCTATAAACCTAAAGCGTCTCTTTGTTCGTCGCGGTTTTGTACCAACTAACACGATGAACGAAGCACACCTTCCAATTTCTCTAAAATTCACAAAATGACGAAAGAAAATCATAATTTCTTAGATGCTAATTTACATTAAAACTAACAACTATTTTCATCGCTTTTCAACGACAATTCCTAGCGATGATATTAGAGAAAGGTGTGTCGAGATATCAAAATGCGATCGAAGGTGCATTACTTAGGTCGAGAATATTATGCAACAGAAAATATGATAGCGTCGTTACTACAAGCGTTCTCTTTTTTCCCCATTCTGCCTGGAACAAGTAACGTTTCAGAATACATTACGTATGCTAGCCACACTTGCAATGCTTCTTATTATGGGGTCTTATGAAAAATTCAATCAGTCGAACGAGCAAGTGGTAACGAGAGCACAAACCTGTACGATAATGACACGCGGCTGAAATTAAATGCGAACGCGGCCGCGGCGTGTGCATAATTACCACAAAAACGGAAATGACTCCGCCATTGTTGGCTACTTACGACGAAGATCGATCGCGAACATAAGCTCGTAATCGGTTTAAGTGGCGGTTTTTCGAATTCACCAGATCTCGCAAGGTCAATTCAGCCGTTCCAACCTAATGGTCTTTCATCAGATGGAAATTTGATTGTCTCAATCTGTATGCTGTGTTGACTAGTTGAAACAGACTGCAGAAAAAGGATAATGAAATGGTAGCGATAATGAAGGAAAAGTATGATATATCGAGGCTTGCCAAGGCGAGATGCATTACAATTGCGATGGTTGTCTTGATTCAACTGCGAGGGTGATATATTTATTTACGCAAATTAACGTAACAAAGATTAACGTTATCTTACAGATGTGTATAATTATCTAGAACGTGTTTACTTGTTGTAGGATCTCGTGAAAGACGAACCGATTAGTTTTAATTTATTACAACAGTGCAATTTATTGCTCGATTAGAAACACTTTCTCGACTTGAAACGTCTCTCTGTCGCTTCCTTAAAATGAACAACTTTTGAAGACAAAGGTACCAGTGTAATATAAGTGTTCCATGTATTCCATTGAATATCGTGGCGTATTAAAATTTCTGCTAGAACAATTGTATTAGCATATAATTTAAACTGAAACAGAATTACAGTTCGTTTAAAAATGTTTCACAGCCGCTGTAATTTTCTAAGAGATTAAGGCGAATGAAAGAGAATCAAGACGTAAGCTGTGATCGTTTGAGTTCCTTAAATAGATATTAATTAAGAAAATAAAAGATAAGAGAAGCGGAAGATCCGGAATTGGTAGTGGACATTTGCAACTTGCTTTGCGATGCTTCTATTTTTCGTTAGCAAAATAGTTTTTCTTTTTATAGAAAATTGCGAATAGGTCGTGATTGAAAAGTATTGATAGAAATCCAGCACGTGAAATGTAATTTTTGGCTGAGAGCTACCAATTTCCACCATTTGGAGATCGTTTACTTTCAAAATTATTTCATAGAAAAATAGAGAAAAAAAAAGATTGAAAAATATTGCCTGGAAACACTCGCCTAAATGAATTAAAGCAAAATCGATTAGATTAAAAGTTTGTTAAGAATAGTTGCAAGTGAAAAATTATTCAACGAAAAATAACAATTTTACTCGAAGCTATAATCTGAAAGTTAACTCAAAGGTAGATCGAATTCTACGATCTGAACACCGAACGTGTCCGTCTGAAAGTTTCAGCAATTCTAACTTCTAAAACCCGTCTTACCCTAAAATGTATATTCCTACGCTCCTCTGTAGAACCTTCTTACGCTCCAACGTAGGCGACACTTCAAGAATGTATACCTAGTTATACCTAGAGGGGATTTTTTAAGCGAACTCCATTTCGGGAGAACCGACCTGTAATCCTGAAAATGGAAGAAATCTCTAGGACCCTCGGTTCTAATTAGAATTTCATACTTTCCAGTGGATAAAATAAAGACAGTTAACAAAATCCATGAACTATACCTATTAACGTGGTCTGGAACACTGCGAATCGTTTCGAACAAGTTTTACTTACTGCATTTATATGTTTATGCTTTGAAGTACAAGAAATATATTTTCAAATTCTGTATCATACATATGCGAAATATATGTAAATAAAATTGTTCGTGATTTCATAAGCATGTCGTTATTTATGCGTTCGCCACTGCATGTTACAATTTCGTTGCAAGTATCGAGAACTTGTCAAAACTTCCAAGACTTTTAAAACTTATCGACACTTTAAAAATTCGAGATTCATCAGTACTCAAAATATAAAATTTATTAAAATCGCTGGGAAATTACACAAGCTTGAAACGCCCATGACTAATTACACCACAGGGAAACAATGTTTTCAGAAGCAACGATAATTATCAGATTGTTTACAAGGTTTTTAATTACATCGATGGTTAAGGAACTACAAAGAAGAAAGAAAAGGAAAAAAGATGGAAATAAAATAGATACTGGTCGTATAGTCACTGTATCGATTCTCATATTTCCTCGTCGATTACTTTTTCCTATTTCCAGTAAAAAAAATTCGCCCATATTCGTGGGATTTCGATTGGAATTATTCGTTCGCCGCGTTTACACCGGTTGTTCTTCTTTTTCATTAGAAACTTTCAGCAGGGATGTACGCTTTCCAGCGGTCGAACGAAGATCCCGTGCGAACCCTTCGACGAGGATTCGTCGATTTTTCGTGGAGCTCGCGTCTAATCGTCACGCCGAGAAATTACAACGAATTTCCCGACCGGCTGTAATTTACGCCGCTCGAGTACACGACATTCCGACCCTTTATGGCGCGCGCCATCCATTGAATGTCAAATGAGAACGGGGTCACTCACCCGGAAACGTCCTCGATTTTCCGTCTCTTCGCTGTATCCGCCGTGAATTTTTCCACCTAGCAGCCTCCCGTTGACTCCCAACGGTATTAAGACCGTGAGCTTACGGCACTTCGTATAAAACAGCATTACCGAGACGAAACGCACGAAAGCTGGCCAAGTAGATTCGCGAGCAAAGACGAATTTTAGACGAACAGCTGCTTAAAATAATAGCTTCGATTGTTGGAAACTTATTTCAAGATCACGTTATTTAGGTGGCATTGAAGTTAGGCTTTTAAAAAGATCTTGGTGGAATCATCGGCATTATGTCAACTTCAATTTATGTTGAACTTTGAGTCACGCGGCAACCATCGAGGTTGTAATACTGAGACTCAAGACCATTGAGGATCCTCGAGCTCATATTTGACAGATTGAGGTATCGTAGGCATTTATCACCAGACTACGGACATTTGAGCGTTTTTGGGAAATTTAAGGTGTACAAATGCACGGCATATACGCAATATAGAAAAATATACGAAATTTTCAAAATGTATTCGTCGTGATATTTAACAGTTGAAACAAATTTCTGTCTAAATTATATTTCTTAAATCATATGCGTAAAAATATGAATTCGCATAGTATTCGCACTCTATTTATCATTATCATTGATTTATCTATTCTGATCCTCGATCCACTCTATCCTGATCGTTCTCTCGCATATTTCCGCATTTAAACCCGCTATATCGACGCTTTCGAAACGAACCGGAACAGATCGTGCGTTTCCCGATAAATCACGCGTTCATCGCGCGTAATTAACGAGGTGACTAATTACGAAACTCCTTTCACGCTAGACGATTCACAGGAAGCCGTTTTTCCGACCGATCGATCAGAATCGTAGAGCGCGAAACATTTCGAATCGTCTGGTTGTACCGCCTTTCCCATCCGAACGCGACGCCCGCGGTAAAAAGCGCTTTCGAGTAGCGCCCTTGGCGCAACATTCGACCCACGATGCCCGCTACATCGGGGAGCAAGGATTTTTCCCTGTTCAAACTGCTAGACAACGCAGACCGGTCGAATTCTCTCGCAACTCTGCAGAGTTCCGCCTAACTCAAACCGAGCCATTCGACTTTGAGATCCGACAGATGTTGCAGAGATCTCTTTGTAGGCCGAAACTTGGGCGTAGCCTGCGCATTTAAGCCAGGACTGAACGTTGAGGATGACAAGGAACCGTGCTACAATTCAAAGAACGAAGATCTTCTTGGAGTTTGTCCGTAGTACAGTAATCTATGTGGGAATGTTCTACTTGCCATTTCGAGATTGAAGTTTTGACATTTTTCCATATATGTTACGAATTGTCCAAATGAAATTAACACGATATATCCGAAAGAATATGTTCCATTGAAACTTCATTGTTGGACAATTTCACGATTGTACTTGAAAACGAGAGATTTGATGTTTTTACAAAGCCATTAACACCAAGTCTCAGGATCCATCTTTAATTCCCAGTGTCCTGGACATTTACTTGCAAATCAAGTAAAAACAGTAAAAAGATTCTGTTAGAATCTTCGGAAGGTGGAGACGAAAACTCTAATCCTAAGTTAAGCATCGCCAATAGAAGGAAGTTCGTAAACCTGGGTGGTAACTAAGCCTTTGGCCAAACGTAAACCTAAACCCTTCTCCCTGCTTTAGTAAGGGACTCCTAAGTAACGACACGATTATTCAAGGAACGCAAAGAATCAGCTCTTGGAACCTTTGGTCGTCGAGACGAGGCCAAAGAGAAACAAAGTTCCACGGCCGTTACGCTACACCGTGGAATTCACTTAACTTTATCTCCTCGGAACTTCCGAATGATCCTTTATCCCCAACGAGGTCGCGCCGCGGCGCCGAGATCACTGCTGGCAATTTGCAATTTTTCCTCCCAGGAAAGTTCGGTGCCACTTCGGTCGCAAGAAGGAACTTCCGATCTTATCGACGTCCTGCGTTAATTATAATTAATGGCCGAGATTCGCATGGCAGACGGTACGTTTCAGCGAATTCGCCGTTTAGTTAAAATATTGGAGATTGATAGATCCATCAGGTGTTCGCGTTCGACCGTGAACAGAAATAGTTTTTCCGAGTTTTTTGATCAGACTATGATTCGAGAATTAGCAGTTGTGCTTTTGCTTCAACAAATCGACTACTTTTGACCTTTCAAAGAAATCTATAGCGTAGAATTAAAACGGGAAATCGTGCGTACCAATGACAATTTTGCTGAAACTTGAAATATCTTTTAACACTGACTGCCACGCCGAAATCACATGTTTCCCTCAGGACGGAGTATTTTTATTATTCAAAGCATATAATGGCAAAATAATAATAAATCGGTGATGTAAGACAACATTCTTCTCCAATGGACCATTTATCTTATTGGTGGTAAGGTAAGTTGATAGCGATATATTATAACAAGGCTTCGTTTATTTCAACAAACCATTCGTATTCGTTATTTTGTCGTAAGCAAAACTTGCAGAATATATCGTTGAAACGTGTAGAAGATATTGGTAAACGGTATTTGCTCATTCTATATATAATAGTAAGATATGTTCATGCTTCTAACTTCAATTATACGATTATAAAGCAGCATTTACGATTATATTTTAAGCTGTGTTTATAATAATATTCGTAGATTACCCCTGAAAGATATGGATGCAAACACAGTGCACGTTAGATGCAAGATTTGTTCTCTCTTTCTTTTTATTGATGTTCCAATAAAAATATTTAATTGTTCAATGAGGCACTTTTTATTTCAAAGTATCTTCTATTTATCGGTTATATTCAAAATACCCTAACTGTCAATTTTCATTCAATTTTTACAATTGTAAGAAGTTGAAGCGCTCCAATCAAGGTCACCAATGACCAACGTGGCAGTCAAAGTGTTAACGTTAAAAAAATGTAGAACTATGCGAAAACAGTTTGGCAAAATTTTTAAAGAAATTGCAAGATGATGAGTTTCTTATATAACCCTCTCTCGTTCTCTTATTTTTATTAGCAATAATTCCTTTGAAAATTTTCTCCGATCGTCGTTTAATTCTTCGTTCAGTTCTACCGAGAGCCGACAAATTCTCGTTCTCCGATTGCACGGATCATCACTTTCTTGTCACGCGCTGTTGAACTACGTGTATGTACGCAAAAACGCGAACGTGCATCCCAATTCCCGACAGTATTAATTTCTCTTGCAAGATAGTATCGATTCGAAACCAGGTCAGTGAATCCTCCCCGTCCAAGCTTCCCCTGGAGAGAAAGCAAAGTTTGTGCCGGCAACGTGTAGATCGAAGCGTACACCTAAGTCTGTCGTTTCTTACGCGCGAATGAATCCGTTGAAAAATTCCTGTCGTTACGTGAACTCGGGAATGCTTTACCCTTGCAAGGATGGTCTTCCGGAGGAGGAACTTGGATCTTCTAATGTTTCAAAAGAGACAGGGTATAGCGGATGGATCGAAGGAAGTTCAATGTCCCGCGGTCGATGGGTATAGCCGAATCATCTTACGGAGAATACTGTTACCGAAAGTGAGGATTACTCGAGAGAATGATTCATGGAAGCGTATTTGGAACTTTGTAGTTACAGAGAACGATGAAATATGATATTTAGACCTTATTGGAACATCTTTTTGGGAAGTTTAGGTAGTTGATGACGAGGGGGATTACGCTATCGAAATATAATTTTTCCTGTTTAAAATTTCATATTTGACGAATCGATTGCATAATAGCAAAGCTCTTTTTTTATTAGGTTTCCAGATGGAATTTGTAATTTTACCACAAGAGTATACGTTTCTTATTCATTATTTCTCTATAGATTTTTAATATTTTTAATACGTAACATGTTTTTAGAGAACTTTTACGCGTGTATTTATGTTCTTGATCAGAAAATCAATAAAAATGGACTTATCGTGTCTTCTCGGTATAGCCTTCAAATCATAATACCAGTTGGAAAATATGGCAAAAGGAAAAGTTCTGCCGCGCAAACTATAAAACTCTGCCTGCTGAAAAATGGAAAAGTAGAAAGTTTCCCGGTGGTTCAAATTGTTCCTCTGAATTTCAGGAATATGTACACGTGTCAAGTTCACGTTTTGAAGACCGTCATTTGGAATCAAGCACCTCTTCGCGTCCAAAACTCCAACTGTATTCCCAGAAAGCATTCAGCGTAATTACTCAATCGCTACTTCAACGATTCATCGCTCACACTCGACGCACGAGAATTTCATTCATACCCAAGTCCATTCACCTCTTCGTTATGCTCGTTCCTATCCATTCGGACCGGGCCTGCCTCGAAAATATGATACAAAAGAAGCAAAAATTGCAGCGAGGGTATTCTTCGTGTCGTACGCGATTCATCCTTATGATAGAAAAAATTAATTCGTATTTCAATTACGATGCTATAGGACACATAAAGAAAGTAGTTACAAGGGAAGAAATAAATAGGCAAAAATAAGCGATGAATCGTATCGATCGTATTATAAATAAGTTACACATATTAACAGTAAGATGATATCGTCTTCGATGCAAATGATAAAAATGATTAAAAGAGAGAGGAATGACGGGAAATTTTCTCGATGGAATACCGATGCAATTTCACTCGTTTCGTTTCAATTATTTTTCAACCTACAAAAATATTTTTCGCGTTTAGATGCATCCGGTTTCACGTTACACCGCGATATTCCTGTACACCGAAAAATGTAATCGAATTAGGAAGACACAACAAAATAGAAGAAAATGAAATTTTTTCCGAACGAAAAGTAGAGAAACGTGGTAACGAATCGTAATCGACGTGCGTGCAAAACGCGATATCAGAATAGAAAGCGGCGAAAACTCGATCTCGCGCAACAGAGAGTGGAAATTCGAGGACTACGCTTAAAAATGGTCCCGATTTTACTCCTGCGGAACCGCGAAACGCTATTTCACCGTGTGGCCAGCCTTTTTCCTCTCGTTCGTTGGAAGTTATTCTCCTGTCCGCCTTTTTCCAGTTCGAGTTTCGATTTATGATTTGTCGAAGCCTGCGACCGAGCAACGCCTTCCCGCGGAACGCATCTGCATAACACGGGCGTCGCGACGCCCAGCAACCATCGAACGAGCAACAATGCGATAACGAACGACGCACGCGATCCGATAAAAACTCCATCCCACGATTACTTCTACATTACGTTCGATTGATACTTTCTCGGAAACGTTTACTAGGAAAATCCTACGCGGTTCTCTTGAGGATTATAGTTTTATTCGATAGCTGGAGAAATGAATGAATTGTCACGCGATTTATTTTAACGCGTTCGATACGAGATTCGTTTTTAATATTATACCTGCGATTTCATTCCGAATTTGATTTTCGTCTCGCGGATTATTACTCCGTTGAAATATTTCGCTGTCGATTTTAATTCCGTGCAAGCGTTTATTTCTCTCTTATCGCTAACGTGGTAAAATATCTTGTCCTTTTATCTTTTATTTTAAATTATTATTTAAATTTTATTGGGATTTTATTGGGCATATTTTGTTGGGAAAGATTGAGATTAAACGCAAAACGTTATGCCGTAGGAGATTTGGAAATATGAGAAATATTGTTTCCTGTCCCTATATCTTTTACGCTGTATATGTAATATTGATATTTAATATTTTGATTATGGAAAATTGTAAATGTAACAAGGAAATATTATTTCTACATTTTACACATTCTACGGAAAAATCTGGAGAGGTATTATAATTGATGTTCCGTGGTATATGAACCTGTTTGTGCTATAGAAGACCATAATTCTGAATGATCTATTCGGCGAGGAATGGCAAAGAATACGATGCCCATAATTCTACGGAGGAACAAGATTACTTTCGTTCCAACAATTTTCTTTCATACGTCGAGCATTTCACGCACAATTTCGGATCGTCAAGTCAGTCGACTTACTTCGTATTTCGATGCTTGGAAAATTGGAACAGATATGCCACTCTGGTAAATACATCGGACGTAAAATAAAATTCGAAGAATTTCAACGATCTACGATTCGATTGTGCCCACCAAGAAGAATACGTAAAACGTTCCTTCGCTAATTGTAAAATGATCAAAGGAAAGAAAACGCAGTTGTTAGTTTCTTTTACCGATCTCGAATAACGAAGTAACGATGAGACATTCTTCTAAGCGGAAATGTTTAAAAATAAAGTCACTAGTCGACCAACTGACGAGAACAGAAATCAAAACGAACAAGTCGAGACGAGAATCACACCGCAGGAATCACAGAGACCTTCCTTCGAAGGTTCACTCAACTTGCTAGAGAAACAGCAGATCCAGAATAAAAGAATCGCAGTGCAAATATACAGTGTCTACCATACAATAGAACCGAGCGCAGACTTTCTGACCTCGTTTCCAGATTGTCGAGGAAATCCCTTTCATTGAAATCTTTCCGCGAAACGCGTATTATACAGTTTACAAATTTCCTAAGCCATTAACCAAACACCTACGCTCTTCCATCGAATTTATTTCAATCTCTCCCTCTTCTGTCTCTTACTCGTCCACTGTGAAAATAAAGTCGAATTAACGACGAAACTTAAACTTTTAATTGAGCGTAAATTAGACGATCGATTACTCACACGCCGGTAAAAATTTACGTAGTTTCTCGTTCTTCCACATCCTAAAAGTATCATCTACTACAAAGAAAGTCCATCGAAATTTACAAAAGCTGGAGCAGAAATTACCAAGCACCGGAACTGCAAAATCAGGTATATCATTCCATTAAACACGATCCTCCGTTCTCCAATTAACGACGAAATTCTGGCATAATCTTCTAGTGAAATCGCGCGAATCTCACCGTATCCGAAACGTGTTACCAAAAACAACGTTCTCAAACTGGCGAGCTTAACTAATATCCCGAGCCATCGAGTGTCGTCTGTCGGCCATTAGCACACGGTCGTGCACCGCTTCCGGTCGAGGAGTCGAGTTCGCGTGAACAAAAGCGGTTCGCCGTGGCAATATCGTTTCAGTTCATTGGTCGGATGTAGCTGAGGCCTGCGCGCCACGCGAGTGATTACATTTGGTCGCCATTTCTAATTAGATAATTGCGCTCCTACACAGTCAGACAGCACTAGAAACAGTAACGGATGGATAATAGACAAAGCTGTACACTCGTCGTTCGACGTATCGTACCTTCGCGCGTTCCCATGACGTTACATCGTATCTACGCGACCGACGTTTGTTATCGACGACGCGATATTCCGTGCGTTTCTTGCGTCTAAAAACAGCCGTAAATCCGCGAGGGAAACGATGGAGAGCGATCATAAAGCCGGCCGTGTCGCGAATTCCACGGAAAAATGCCGCCCCGTTATTGGGAATCGCTTCGTCCCTGCACCTGCTCTCGTCGGCCCTCGAGTGCCCTCCTTTGTTTGGTCGAGGGTTTACCGATTCCCAAAACTCGAAGATGGAGTGCTTAGCTTCAGATACAGAAGGCTTTGATATGTTGTTTCTTAACACTGGTTCGTAGCTTCTTTTTTTCTTAGCAGTATTTTTGATGTTACGTTTGTTAGAGTTGACTAATCGTCGTTGATTTGTAATATCGTAGTTAATTCTGCTGCGTCCTTTACGGATAGTTTCGATCCATAGTATCGTTGCATCGTTAAAAGATTCAAATAGATTTTGTAAAACGAAGGGAAGAAGAGTCGATAGTTAATGAGATAGTTAATTAATTGAGGAATCTTAATATCATGTTCCAATATGAGCAGTTCTAGAGCAGTTTCCTCGACCAATTGATGAATACGTATCGCCCTCTAATTAATTAGGAAAAACGAACAAACAAATTCGATACCTATGGATTGCACATCCGCTACCATTGATAGAATGAAAATCACATGTACCAACTCATCTCTATGACTTTATTAAAATCAAAGATGTACTCGATTTGTATACTTTTTAATTGACAAAGTACCGGTTCTATATGGACAATATTCGCTTTCTAAAGAATATTATAAAATACAGCTTTTACTTACAATCGTATTTTACATTCATGATATACGTTTATTAAATGCACAAGTTTCTAACAATTGACTAACACATTTTTAACAAATCCATACATTTTTACTAATTTCTTCTTATTCATATCGCTTCGTGTCCTTTCTATAAATTTCCAATATTATTTCAAATAATTCCTTTCTATTTATATCTCGCGTAACTACTTCTTCTCCCATGTTCGTTTGTTTCCTATAAATTCATAAATTTCGAATAACTCGGTGCTTCAAAAATAGCATCATAACTCGGCTGCTTCCGGTTCCATAACCGCATCGTAGCAGCCTCCATCCGCAACCGTCGCGTCGTATAGAAATAAAAAGCAAAGCAACGCTCGATTCTTTTAAATACAAATAAGCAAACTGCCTGCATTTCGACGCGAAGCAAAGACAGACGGAAGCGGCCGATCGAAATAATATGAGAATCAATTCCACCGCTGGCTGACGCCCGTCTTGCCCGTTGAATTGAAAATCAATTTAGTCGAAGCTGATTTTATTTCACCGTCACGTTGTACTTTACCAAGTTCGATAGAGAAAAGGGGAACAAAATGCACAAACGACACGCTCCGAGTTTCTCTTCGATACGGCCTTTGAACTAATTGTTCTTGCCCAATCTACCTGGAAAATTTCTTTAATGGAACGCTGATGCATAATACATAGACTGGCGGCCATTTGAAAAATGTCGCACGCGTAAACATTCGATATTCCTAGGAAATAAAATTCGAAAGAAATTTGCTCGTCAAATTTAACGGCACGCAACGGCGCTTAATTATCAGTCTTATCACGCTTAACCTCTGTGTACCACTATCCTCCGTGAAACTTCCTTCGGATCAACCACTTCCCAAGGAATCTCGGTTCGAGTTAATCGCCGCACGATGTAACTAGCGACGTGACGACGACTTCGTCTAACTAGAGCGAAGGTTTCTGCGGATGACAGCGTTCTCGAGCGTAACGTTCATGAGGAAAAAGACGATCGAAGAAATTAAGCACAGATACTCGGAAGGACAGAATTAAGGGAAGAGAAAGGGGTGGAAGATGGAGTGAAATTTGAAATATCGTGTGACGCGTAGCGAATATCGTTTCGAAGAATGACAAATATAGAACAGAAATATAGAACACCGTAAAGATAATCTTGCCATTTTCGAATTAGAATCGATTCCAGTTTCTCGAATTTTGGACGAGGCTTAAAACTCAGAGTATCAAACCGGCGACGAATAGATATTTCATTATTTCGTTGTTATTCGGAACTCGAGACGAAAACTTGTTTTAACCAGCACCAGAAAATTGTTAACTCTTTGGCAAGGTAACTACGAAGTAGGAAATAACTTGGCCAATTGATACTTAACAATTCTAAGAACAGGCCGGCTGATTAAACCAGGCGAAAATTGCTGTACGTTTCTTTAAGCGTGAATAGAATCAAGCACAACAAAACGAGGCGGAAGAATCTAGAAAAATGAAGGTAAAAAGAAAATAGGAAGGGAGAATGAGATTAGATAAAGGGAAAATATTAAATAATACTTCGTACGGGCGCAACAGGAGTGTAATTCCGAGTACAGCATGCTGCACGCTTCGAATAACTGCAATCCTCTAATTAGAACGTAAGTACTTCCTGTAGCAGTGAGTACGGCTAACATTTACTACCAAATAATAATTATCATCCGGGAATTTTCATTTTATTAGTAGATAGAGGCTGGATGTAGTATCGGTGCTGGCAGTGAATAAATAAACTGAAATGCTAAACGAATCTACGCTAGTACTTCCAACGAAAGGAAATTCCAGCCAATTGGATGTTAATCGCGATACGTTTGCGGTAAAAGAATCACACGTGGCATAATAATCGCGACTTAATGTTTCCTTATTACCACGAGTCATTAACCCGATATTAATTACTCTTTTCCATATCGCTATCTTAACCCAGTAACCGGCATTACATTTTTTTACAGCCCCGTCAAGATGGACCGGATAATCGCATAAAGCACCTTTATCGCACTTTACACCATTAACTTAATATTAATGACGCTCACGATACCCGATATTTAGATTAACTCACCCTGTTATTAATTATACTTTCGCGACGTGATTGATTGACAAGAAATTCCGTGTCGATTATTAAAAGCGTAACATTAAGAACAGAATTACGTTTGTTTCTACAGTTACATCTGATTAAAATCCTAACTATACTATTGAGAATTTCCTTTTTTTTCAGATAAATTAGAAAAAATATAGAAGATATAAGAGGATAGCGAAATGGATCGAACATATTCGTAAGATTTACGCGGCTATTAATTACATCTTGATAACGTAATTGATCTAGAACAGAGATGAAGTTATATTCGTTTCGTATATTTGTAATCGTACTTGTTTTATATTTATCAGGATATTTGTTTCCACAGTTTTATTCTATTAAAGTCGAAGATCGTTGTACTTCTTTTCTCCTTTTCTTTTCCTCGTAGAGCAAAAAGTGGACGAAGATAATGAAACGAATGGAGCGCACTCGCAGATACGATTTACGTTTCGGCACAGTAAATGAAGAGCAAGCATCTGTAAGCTCCAATAATGAAGCAGCCGCAAGATTACCGGATTGTATCATGATTACACAGTTTCCCCGCGATATAATGAGATGGAACCCGATTGAAGTTCCGCTATTCAAGTCGGACTGCGTATAAAGCGGATGAAACCATATTTACTGAAGAGACCATATCACTTATTAATGATCTGATTGTTAATTGCATGACAATTAATTGATAGCGGAAACATATTATGGAATCCCTGTTCTTCAATTATTCGCGGCTGCTAAATAGAATTATACATGGTAAAATTTTCGATTGGAACGAACCAATTCGTGAAATATTTCCCTTAAGCCAATTCGCAGTTATTAATACCGGCCAATTAAAATTTAAAGGATTAGAAGAATGAGAATAGCTAAAGAAGCGTTTCGAATTTTCTTTCTACATCAATTTCAAGATACGTTTTCTGCTGGTCAGAGAATCGGGAGCAGCTTGCAGCATTTAGGTCTTTTACGATATAGTTCAAAAGAGGTCAGATATAGATATCATAAATATCATATTTTTCGTATCATCATACGTTACTTAGATCGTATAGAAAATAAATAATAATAAATTAAAAAGACACAGTTTTTGTGTCTAACAGCAGACGTGAAAGTAATCTTGGCGATAAACAAATAATTATTTTCTAAATCATAATTTTTCGTTGTAAAGCTTCTATTCAAAATTCTTCGCTATTTTATCGTACGGATCCAACAGCCAGTAAAACAGAAATTCTGATCTCTGATTGTAAAATATTCGATGAGTTCGTTGCAGTACAATTCCGTGCACTATTAAGAGCGAATATGCATAAAAGTATGCAGTCTACTCATTAAATTTCTCGGAACTGGAAAGAGAGAGACATTCGATCAAGACAGAGATCAATGAGTATCAGGATGCAATCAGTCAGTCAGGATGATCCGCAATCCGATAGTACTCTGTAACAAGAACGTGCTTCAAATCAACTTGTTCTCGAAACACAGGCCGACGTTGGTCAGCAGCACACAATGGTCAGGCATTCATTTAATTAGCGCAACCGAACGCACTCTTACGCACCCAGCTGATTTCGATATCGTCGACGAGCCTGCGGACACGCAATCTCGTCCGAACAATTCATCAGGATTAATCCTGGCCTCATAGACGTGGCGTCAGTTCCAATGTCGCGACACTATTATGTTGTACAGTGTCGCGAATGGTCGCATTACTAGAGATTCATTGTCGACAATTACCTTGCACTAAGAAGATTGTGTGGGATAGTAGCTGAAAGACATGGTTCGTCTTGGAGATAATGAATCTCCTTGATGAACGAGTGAAAAGCGTGAGATAGAGAGTTTCGTTATTTGATAATTCGTTTCGGAGAAAACTGGAATTAGAAATTAATCTGTCCTTAAAGTATCAAGATCGAATTAATGTTATGTACGTATACATGCTACGTATAAATATATATGTAGTAACTTAAATGGGTCTTTGAGTAAGGATAAGTAACGATGTTTTGGTTTAACAAGCAATACTCAATACAACGAACTGATTACAATATCGTCGCACGTCTTATTATCATACTCGGCTCTCAACTTCCCGATTCATCCGGCTCCTCCACTCACGCTCTCCGGCTTCTGCACTCACTCTGACTTCTCAACTAACTCTGTCTCTAGCATCCCTTTGTCTTTTTTCGCCCCATTACGCATGTGTTCCGCAAACACCCGTCGCCAGAGTCACGTAGGCCTTTTCCACGAAACTATTCACTTGAAAGGACTGACGACACATCGATGGACCCGACGATGCCTCGGCTCTCGCGACATTGTTTATGATTCGACCGATATTTTGGGCCTTTTTGTCCACGATACTACATATATATACATTTTTTACGAGTTTCATTAGATACCAATCCTGGTAAATGTGAATACCTTTAATCATACCTGCAGCTTTATATATAAAACACAGGAATTTTTCATTTTATTTAATTAAAGAAAAATTAAGGTTAAAGGTGGAGGTAAACATATAGCTGGTGTTACGAGAAAGGCTGATTGTACAGATTGCTTAATCATTTCTTTTTTCGTTTATATTAGCACATAAAATAATTGGATATTGTAGGAGAAAACGAGTTGCGAATTAAAACTTATTTCAGACTGTCCATTTGGTACTAGCGCAGTTTCCAACCGAATTCATACACCTGACAACGGTATAAATAGATCCTTTAGAAACAATTCAGTGTCATATCGTTCCTGCACAAATGAAATAAACGGAAAAGGCCGAAATTATAGCGTAGCCATTTTCATAATGATTGAAACAGTTGGACGAACTTTTCGGTTGAATAATCGAGAACATCGCGTGTCTGGCTATAAATTGTCGATACTACTGAAAGAAGCGTTTCTACCAGTCGCTAGTAGCCAGCGAGATGTAAAGCTATTCATTTCTGCAAATCGATAATTCCGTCAACGAACACTATATAAATAAAAATAAAGGAAAATAGTAGCGAAAACACTAACGCAAGAACTGGATGTATTTTTTCCGCTCTATGCCAGTCTCTTGACACAAATAGTCGGAAAGGACTACTGGATCTGCACGTGGCAGAAATAAAACATTTTCAACACCAATGATTCTTCGCATAACATATTCACTACGTTATGAAGAGACACGCGGTGTTCAACGAATAAAAGTTAGCCGGTGGTAACTTCTGAACAAATTCGCGGATAAAACAAGAGAATTTCAAGACCCGCATGACTCTGACAAGAACGAATTCTCCGCAACAGCGGTAATGGACCACATTTCCCACACATCTAACCCTTCGAGCAAACATTTCTGGAATAGAAACATTCATAAACCAAGTCGCGTACGCACCGTTACCACCGGTGGGAAACAACAATTCTCCGCTGGTCTAAAAACCCCGTATATCCGTTTAGCCGCATTCACAACACCCCGAGCAATCTTGCAAAGTCCCTTATGGCTAACTGACGAGGCAACGCCGGCGAAAACACCAGCGGCCATCAATAAATAACACTGTCCATCTCGTAAACGTGGTATCACGTGCACCGATATCAAGTCTAACGTCAACACTAGCGTTTCAACGGCGTAATTATAATACAGTCGGGTGCCGTATCGTAGTGTAGTTTGCATCCGACAAACAGTACCAGATAAACCACTCCGCAGAGCTGGAGACGAGTTTCCTACGTGTCCTCGAATCGATATTTTTGCATAATTCAGCTGTAATGTCTAGCCTAAACGAACTGCCTGCATCTCCGAAGAGTCTACGAAAATTACCAATCGTTTCAATGTTGAAGCGACCTTCACGAAATGTACGATATATGACACCGTTTTCAGGTATTGGATTATTCTTTTTTTCTTCTTTTTTTTGACGAGATGTGTTTTAATTAGGAAATTATGGGCAACCCGAATTGTATATCATTTGGTAATTATCGCAACGTGTAATGCAACGTTATGACGCCGTTAAATTGATTTTTGAAAGTCGACACGCGAAGATAAAATTGGCGTTTTTAATCGTTATGTTAAATTTTAATAAAGCACGGATTTATGCTACTTAAATCGTAATGAACTTTTTTATATCCATATAATGTTACCACAAATTGATCAGTGTCGAACATACTTACAAATATACAATGTAAAGCGTTACAATGGTAATATTGATAAGCTGTGATATGCTGATTTGAAGATACCATACTTATCTTGAAGATACCATAAAGCCCCTGGAAGCTTCAAACTTAAGCATTATAGTCTTCATAAAATAATCAGGAAAATATTTTTACAACGATATAAGCTATAATTCCTGTCGTTCGACGATACCGTGACTGAACAGTAATCACAATCTATAGGAAGAGGAAGAACACGAGGGACGCAGGACAGAAAGTTTGCGTGGTCGGAATGGCGCCAGCTCGAACAGTTTTTAACTTCAATAGAGGAAAAATAGTGGTCACGATGAGTAGTGAAAAAACGCGAAAGTTGTGCACGAACGTAATTGCAATTGCTGATCTGTCGTACGATGCATCACCTGATTGCTGATAAAACTATTTTCTGGAATTAAAAATTACGATAACCGCGTGTTTAACGCGAAATAATAATAAATGGAAGGGCCGCAAGCCTGCTTCAGACCTAAAGGATAAGATTTTAATCGCACATTCATCGGAGAAAATTTTTTTCCACGAAGTTAATCGGGTTTTTAGCTACGACAAAATCAGCTTTCGTGTTATATTGGTTCGGAATTCAACGGAATCTCGAACAATTGCATACAGATCTCATAATCGGATCTCAAGCGACTCGCAACCATTGTATTATGATTGATAAATCATCCCAACTACGTTATTACACGGTTTATATTTTATTGTCTGTTGGCTTCCACGATCTTTCGTACGAGAACATAGTCACGATATTTACGAAAGTCGATAGCTAATAAGAGGGAAATTGTGATAATCTAAACATGTACACCCCTCTCGAATATGCAATGGCTTGTGTCTCAGTTTTGTTTCAAGTTTAAATTATTGAAAGAACAGATTCGAAGGAACACAGCTTTCCGCGATGAACGTGGCGTACGCTAAGCGGTTTCAAACGACCTTCCACGGTATCACTGACCGGTATCACGGTATCACGGTGTCGGACTGACCGTTCCAGTCACCCGACGTAAATCGCAAAAAAATGTTCGGTCTGCCACGAAGCACGAATTGAAAGGTATTTTAAAGTTAAGAAGTTCGATAAATCGCATTTGAAAAATATGCAGATCGCTACCTGTACTGTACGCTACAAAATTAGTAGAGAACACGCCGAAACGTTGCTGCTAAACTATAATCGATAACGTAGGAGATTAGACCGATTATTAAGTAAGAGC
Source organism: Bombus terrestris (assembly GCF_910591885.1). Lineage (NCBI taxonomy): Eukaryota > Metazoa > Arthropoda > Insecta > Hymenoptera > Apidae > Bombus > Bombus terrestris. The sequence continues at coordinate 16,664,131 of NC_063277.1, read as the reverse complement.
GTATTAGTGTTTTAGGTGTACTTTCGATCCATATTACATTTTTTTAGAAATATACTCGTTTCTGCTGAGATATCGTCGGTACCTTCTTACGTAACAGACTCTATTTATGAAGTTGAATTGAATTGACCTACAGTCGTCTAAACAAGCTATAAACCTGCATTTCGAGGTACAGAAAGAATTTCAATTTTATCCATGGTTTACGATAAAGTTACATCTTATTTTTATCAAAGCGAACATTTAGCGATCAATTAATTAATGAAATTTAAATTATGCCTAAGAGTTGTTCGAAAAGTTCATAGCATTTGTTGCTGTTAATATTACGATATTAATAAAACAATCTATGATGTTAAGAAAACAGTGGAACATTGACAGTGAGATTGGAGCGTTGTTAATCGAACGCGCAAACAACTTTCTGAGCTGTTTCTTGTTGAACGAAATAACACGAGCAAAAATTGCTCGTGCTGTTTCTCCAAGCGAAAGCAACATGGCGTTTGTATGCAAAATAACACGTTAAGACACTATGGAAATAGAAAGGAAGGAGGAAGAGAAAAAAGTAGGAGACAAACGGACGATCGTCGTCGATCACGATTGCGTGATCGTCTCCCTGGAACGTTCGCCGGCGTGGAGGGCGATGACAGGTTGTCGACGAACCAAGGGAAGAGGAGCCATGAATCTTTGAACACTTGGGCGAAGCTGCAGGGGTTGATGCCGAATTATGAAACTTTCATTCGACCGGTCGACGTGTACAAACGTTTAGCGTCGTAAACGAGGCAATTTTTGTGACAGAATGACGAGATAAAGAATCCACAGATGCTCTTGATTTAGAGAATTTTTAGGTACAGTCAAATATGGAAGAGATAGAAAGTCCGATAAATTCTAGATGAAGCGATAAATGACATTTTTTATGATTTCTTGATATTACCAACGATAACCACTTTTTTTTCGTATCGTAAAAGTAAGTAGAATATTTGGAAGAAAGTTTTAATTTAAATATTAGGAAACTAAGAAGAACTTTTAATTCTCCTCGTATAGAAATTAGGTAGAACATTCGGAAATTTAGATAAGAATTTTTTAAAGACTACTGCGAATATTTTATTCTCTGAATTCTTTGTTTTAGTTTTATTAATAAGATTTATGAAATTTTTAGAACTTTAGAAAATTATTCAAATAACAAAGTGGGGAATTTCTGTTATTTTTCTGTAAGGAATTTTATTAGAATTTAAAAACTCTGAAAAAATATTATCTTCGTAATCGTTCCGGTTTCAGCGTATCCGTAATATTTTACTTCTCTACATTTTTCACTATGCGGCTTCGGTTCGATTATCAATATTCATATTCGAACACATTTCATTGTAAATTATTTTCCATATCGGTAGTTCAATCGATTTTTAATACGGGTAGGCTAATAATTGCAGGTTGATGAATTGGAGCAGGTGTTAAAGCAGGCTTTTAGAGAAACAAGAAAGCTAGTTGGATGAATTTAGTACAGTCATTAAGGAAGGAAAGGCTGCACTTATTAGCGGAAGAAGAATCACCCTTCATCATGGTAGCTTGCGGGCTACAAATAGCAATACTCGGTTAAAAATAGATTCCTCCATTTGGGTTAAGAAACAATCGATCGTATTCCTTAACTAAAACTATGCTCACAAAATCCAACTTAAGTAACCTGAGATCGAGTCTCGTTTCAAATTTGCTTACACTGTATATTTCTATTTTCTCACCCGGTATTTTGATCCTTATCGCATGAAATTATTCTAAGTGCCACAAATCCCAATAAGAATTGTTAAATTAGTTCGATAATCCAACATTAAGCTAACAAAGATAAGAAATAATTTAGAAAGTGTGAATTTCAAGAAACAACGCGTGTTTTATGCAAAATATGAAAGAACACGTTGAATGAATTGGAATTAGAAGTGTGAAATCTTTAAAATTAAATTCGGAATGGTCTGATAAAAATGAGAAGACGCTTGGAGACTATGAATCTCTGAAAATGTTTAATGGTTTAGCGGGAAGAGAAACACGTTACGAAAATCGTTATTACGATTGTCGAGTCGGAATTTTGATAAATTAGCAAAAGTACGAAAGCATTCGTAGATTATAAATTATAGATTATAGTTTATGGATTATAAATTGCAGAAAATATCCAATACTTTACTCAAAAGCAAGGCAAGTAATTAATAAACCGGTGATTGCCAATTCGATCACCGCTAATATTAAGAATTAACCTTTTCGTTTCTTTTCCCTTCTTTCTCCATATTTTCCCTCTATTTTTACCCTTTCTTAATCTTTCGAGTAGCGTAGCAAGTTCTCTCAAACTCAGTGGGTCGATGCGCTTTTCAAGAATAAATTAAAACGAAATTTGTTGAAAAGTTCCTTTAGTGCGGCAACTGGCGCGCCACCGACCCATAAAACACCGAAGCTCCTTAATTACTTTTCTGATTTATATTATTATATAAATATCACTTCCAGCGCGGTATTATGAACGTTGCTTGTTAAAATAAATCATAATCCAACGAAACGTAGGACACGTGGTGTTTTGTCGAAGCCAGGACCATCGATGTCCTATCCTCTTGACACGTTGTCATGTCGCGTCAACCGGATCTAGTTAATTAAACGTGATTATCTATTTTCTAACGATCCGACCGACCTTCACGAAAATTGGCTTTTTACAGCCAGCCTCTTTCGTCTTCGTTACTCTCGATACGTGTCAATTGCTGTCTTTCGCCCTCTTTCACTATTTTCACGCTCCTCTCTCTAAAATATCTTTCATTATTTTTGTCGATCATAACTTGATGTTTCGCTGAAAATATTCCAGCGAGTTCAATTAAGAAAGATACTCTGACAATAGAGAATCTCACGTCACTCACAACAGAATCTTCCTCTAGTTTTATAAAGAGATCTTTTATCGTTCGTCTCAATTTGATAAAATAATATAATAAAATTGATTGGGTTTCTGCTAATTTAACCGTTTGGGTCCCAGGAGTCTTTGAAAGAATAGAGTCAAAAAACCACGAACAGCGCGATAACGTTTGTCTTAGTCAATTGCGAAGAGAAACAAGCGGCGCAATAGCGCTCGTCATATTTGTTATTTTTATGAAATACATCATTATTATTATATATGCGTACTATTAGTTTATAAATATTTCAAGTTTTGATCAATAAAAATTATTCGCAAGATAATGAAATACAAAATACCGTCAGTCGTCCGTAGCGTTCAAACGTACTGACATTTTTCGAAACAAAATCTAAACAGCGCGATCGCGCTGCTTGCCACTCAAACGGTTAAGTAGAACTTTACGTTTAAAACCATGCGCCAGGCAAATAAAAGTTGGAAAAGTAGAACTTGCGTGTTTTTATATGCAAAAATCAGAGAAACTACTATCGACTTACTAATTTGGATTCTTCGAATATGTTACAACGACTGTTCAACGCTATTATTACTATCCGATACTACTGTTTCGTATTATCTTGCAAATTAAATTCGTGAACTCAGTGAATCGTTAACTTTCCTATATAAACACAGATTCTTCGGTCTAAAAAAAAAAAAAAATTTTAAAGCTTCAAAATAACAAAGGGCCAGCCGAATACACGCTAACAAAAACAAGAAACTCTTTTGTAAAAGCTGTTCCATTCGCGAGACGCGGCAAGAAAGAAGAATTAACGCCTCTGTGTTTCTCAGCCGGCTCGGAATAAATCGCAGGACGGCCGATATCGTATTGAGCATCGACTTCTATTCTCATTTCGGGAATGGAATGCATGGAAAACAGGAAAGGCGTGCGATCGGAATAAATTTCGTAGGAAGGAACGCGAGCCTTTGTCAGCGGCGTCATTTTTCTTCGAGGGGATTCCCTCGCGAATCGTGACTATGTATTAAAACGGAAATCGATGCATTTAGATACTACCGACCAAGATTAATTGCAGCTCGATCTGCGTTCTTCCCTGCGAGAATATTATGCGCAAGATGTAGAGAGATCGATCACGTTCACGAAAATTTGATTCCTTCCGATGTTTCAACAAACAGCGAGATACAGATTATGAAGATGGATAAGAGTATAGGCGAAGAAATTGGTCATTTTTAATGGACGAGTTAATCTCTACGCTGTGATATTCGATCATTGTCGAACTTTATCGCGCGTGTATTTGGCGAAGGATTTGATCGTAATATGTTTTCTATTAAAATTTACTCTCTCGCGCTGTAGGAATCGACGAGGATAGATGGTAACGTAAGAAACGCAAGAAAATAGAAAATTTCTTCATTTGAAATTATTAGATTGTCCGAAAAGTATCTTTCTTTCGCAAACGTGTTTTTTGCAACAATGCAGCTTCATAGAAACGTGAAAGCAAGTGTGCGAAATGTCGCGGTGTTTATCTCAACAGAACAAAATGGATCGTAATTCGACAAAATAATATAAGACAAAAAACGCTTAATTAATAATATTAAGCGATAGCTAAATGAGAATTTGACTATGTTCGAGGAAGATCGAAATTGATTGAGACAAAAAGACTCGCGCGATGTGAAGCAAAAGACGATGCAAAAACCAGATCGACGATCGCTCGTTAACGCCACGCGGTGAAAATTCGTACAATTGTAGAATCGATACGATAGAATATTTCATTTTAATTACATATAAATTGAACTCAGAACGTAATAACGTGAAATTGCCTAACAATAGCCTAATAATATGTAGGTCTGCTTTCATTTTCAATAAGTTTAACGTTTCCAGTTTGCATACTTTTATGGAACATAATTGGTTGGATAGAAAGAGGAATTTGAAATGTAGAATTACGATTAGTACTAGCTGAAACTCGATAACAGTACATTTTGCCAGTTACCGAAGAGACAAACTGGCAAGAAACAAGTTTGCTCGCTCGGTGAAATAACTTAGTAGAAGCTCGAGAACGAGACGAGCTTGCAGAACCACTACTATCACTCCGAAGAAGTTGTACGTTCGATTCGTTTGCAACTCTTGGATCTCGATGGACGTGAATGCTGAACGTAATATTTAGCGACGTTTATCGCTCTGCTCTACGTATTTCTAATATGCAACTTTTACCAAAGGAAAGTTGATATAGAGCTGTTCGAATAGAAACTCTAAAAATACTTTGTGAAACTGTTGATCGCCATTATCCATTAAATATACTACGGAATCGAAGTTATAGACTGTAATTTTCTCTTTACGACATAGAGAAGGTGATGTAATACGACAATGGGCGAAGAATCGAGTACAAAGGGATTAAAAATAGCGGCAGCAATGAACAAAATTGCGGTAGCAATATGGAATATCGCAACGATATTTTCAAAACTTCGCAAGTCTCTGCTAAATCTTTCACAGCGATTAAACTTATCTAGTCTTTGGATTTTCTTCGGTTAGTAATTAAGCGATTGAACAATTATGAAGCTGGTTTTCTCTAAATTGCAAATCGTAAGGCGTAAACAGTTGAATGAGTCGCGTACTTTCAGTCACGAGGCTTCCTCTTTAAATCGCAGCTTAAATCACCGATCAGGCAGCGTGTGTCACTTTAACAACAGGCGAAGGGTTCGACCAATTAATTCATTGATCCTATTTATACTAATCGGTGAACGATGCAACGATGCAGCCGACTACACAGGAAAGAAAAGAGTCGGAAAAGTAACTGGACGATCGTGCACAGGTTAAAGGGCTTGTTTAAACGTCCGGAAGTTCCGCCCTTTGACCATGTTAAATCTGTTCGCGTTAAATTACTATTTCCAATTCACGAGCCAATGATCCAGCTCGTGTGTTTCACGTTCGAGCATACGTACTCGCGAAAGTATTCAAAGTTTATCAAAATGTATCGTGTACACGTGTTGTAGGAAACTTTTTCAAATCTCACTAGCACTGTAGCGTGGATATGACTGTCATAATTATACACTGGCACAATTTGGAACTAATAGAAATCAATCAATAAATTAGTACAGGATATAAATAGCGATATTAAATAAGAAATCAATGCTAAAAACGATCCAACTAGATACAAATACTTTTTCCGACTACTGTATATGCATAAAAGATTTCTAGGTATAAGCGTCCCAATATTTTTGTAAAAATAGTAAACGTATGCGACTTTTATGTATTTCGAGCGAGTGAAATGTATGAAACTTGTTCTATTTCAGTTCTTATTATAAATCTAAAAATTCCGCGCGAAAGACGACGCTGGTGAATTTTCGAGAAAATTCGACTTCAAATACCTACAATTTATATCCACGCAGGACATCTAGAAACATGTACATAGGGTGTACCACAGAAATCGTAACAGAAACCGAAAGGGAACAATTCACTGTGGCAAAGTCAGTGAAAAATGTAGAATAATAATTTTTGATACAGATTTGATTTTTGAGAAAATCGATTATGTTAGTTCCGCTCACTTGACTCATATTACTTTTCTATTGAAGTCGATTTTATCGAAAACGGAGCCTCGTATCAAAAATCGTCACTCTACATTTTCGATTTACTTTCGATTTGCATCAGAATTTTGCGTACACCGCGTATACAATCGAGTTAGAAGTTTTGTACAGTTGATTATATTTCAAGTATTGCACGTTCTATTTCGGATTGCGATTTAATTAGGAATTTCAGGAATTCGGTTTGTTATAATTATCCGTGATTATTTCTGCCATACAAGTATGAAATCTGGTCTTATCTATCAATAACAATTTCATTACAAATTAACGAAGATTATAATTATATCCCTGCGGCATAAAATTATTAATAATCAGATTAATGTTTCGTGTGTCTGTACGTGAATATGTCGAGCTAAATGCTGTAAAAATATCTACTGACGGAAATGCCGACTTAATTAGCAATTACGTATCCTTCCGCAGACACGTTTAACTAATTTCCAAGGAGGGTGCTGTTAAACTTCGCGCCACCTGTGAATTTCTAAGAGTCGGTGTAGTTTCTTGTTAAATTAGCGGATGAATTTACTCGTAAGTAGACGTACATAAGTAGCGTGTAATATATTTAGTGTGTAATACGTAATTACATACAAATTAATTAAATAAATTGCATATAAATTTCTCAAATTCACTCCTAACGTACGTATGCACATGGTTCTTGTGGTTCTTATCTTATCATATCTTAGATATTATTGCATTAACTCAATATCAAAAATATCTCTGAAACGTTTTCGCATGTATATTTATTTTATGAAGAATCGAATACAACCGTCGCTGGATTAATTGATATTATACTTATGGTTGTTAAATATTAATCACAGTTGACGTAATTAGTTAAAATATAAGGTATTTTAATGGTTAGAAATTTGTCAAGTGTTCGGACGAGGCACAAGCTGTGCAGGATTAAAGATCTTGATTAATTTATGGCAAGAAAAATTTAGAGTTGGAGTAGAACTTGCAGAAACAAAGACAGATAATCTTCGTACTATTTCCTCCTTTTGTATCCTTCTTTCCTTACTTGCTTCTGTTTCCTTTTTCTTTCTTTTTCCACTATCCTTTCATTTTCTTTTCTTGTTTCCCATCCTTATCTTTCCTATTTCCACTTCATCTCCTTCTGTGTCTCACTACTCACTTCCCTTCGTTTCCCTTTCTTCCTTTCCTTTTCTTTTTTCCTGCCTCTCTTTCTCTCTCTCCATCTCTATCTCTATCTCCTACCTCTTTTTCCTTCTTTTCACATTTGTCCTGCATTCTTTTCTATTTTTCTCCTTCTTGTTTTTTCACCCATTTTCTTATATACTGTACGTATGTACTACTTACGTCGATAGATGCAACCCATGCAAGCACGCCAGTTATTTGGCACAAGGTAAGCTTAGAAATGGAAACACGAAATCGTTTATAGTTTTAGTATTCTGGTAAAGCAATAAATTTCCAACGTGATGATATAACCAGAATGAGCTTAGCTACTTCTCTTCCGTTTTATACCTGGCTTTACCACGTCAGTCAATAGACAGATAGGACGATAATAAATATAAAGATTGGAAAAAGATACACTTAACTACTGCGAAGCACGAAAGTCTTACAATTAGTAACACGATGATTTAGGGAATGAGTTAATATCGTTCAGTGACTAACGAATCATCGCTACTGTTAAATTCACTTTGAGCGATATAGCGCTATTTGCATTTAATAGTAGAGGTAATAAATGCTCGGTTGTCAGATTTTGGAATCATGAAATCAATTTAAATTAATCGATTTTAGCCCATATCGAATTTAATCCTTACACGTGTAAATCTGATATAATTCGTTTACCGATAGAAATGGAACGATATAATAAAAAGCAAGAAATTCCTAACTAAAATGCTTATTCGAGAAATTAAGAGAAAGCGTGACGTGTTGACTCGTCTCGTCCATTTAACGAATTAAAAAATTCAAATAAAATTTCTAGTAGCTTGGCGATATCAAGCCATTAGCAATCACTAAATTAGCACATAACAAGCAAGATCAAGCAAGGGCATCTTTGGCACTCCACTTGTCCAACTGTTACCTCGACTCTCGATCAAACTCACTTTAGGACAACCTGTACGAGTTCACGAGGGACTAACGACGGCCCACTAATTACATCCTGCTCGATATCAGTTATCACGTGGAACGTCACATTCGTAATTAGTAGAAGAGATTTGTGCGCGAGACATTATTCGAGCAATCCGTAATGGCTGATTACCAAATAAACATTAATTACTACTGTCGTCCGTCACAGAATGTCGAAGCGTCGCAACGACGCCATTCGACGATCACTTTGTTATCAATGTGTAATTAAGGTTTTTTTTCCATCGTTGATTTAGACCAACTCACACGAGTCAACCCGTCATTATCGCGTGATTATGCTTTCAACGTTCTCCGCTAGAGCAGACTATGTATGGAACTTCTGAAGCTTCTTCTTATACGGTAAATAATTAATTATCCTTTCTCGAATATGCGTCGCAGCTACCTGTTCTTATACAATTCCGCGAATTTCGAACTTTCGAAACTGGCAACTTTCGTATTTCTATTTTCTCGTAGTACGTGATTCGTTTTTCAAATTTTCATGAAATAATTTCATACCTATGGGAATAATAAAAGGAAAGATTCGAGTCTTTGTTAGTCATTAAAATTATGTTACCGGTATATACAATGGCCAGGAAAAATATTAGAACGTCTTTATTTTTTAATGTAGCATATTTTTATCAAGTTGCAAATTTCATTCTCGTATTATCAAACTGTTGTAGGCACATGAAAGTATTCCCAGCGAAAGATACGCGTTTAATCCCCGAAATGAAGAGAAAATTTTGGGAAGAGAAGTAATTTTAATATTCAGCTCATTGTTAGTTAATTTTATAATTACTTCTCCGTAGAATGTAAAAAATACGATCCATAATATTACACGTCAGAAATATTAGTCTTGAAATAGTATAAAATTCTCTAATAAAGCCTGGCTCGTTCTACGAAAAAAATAATTACTTTCCACTTCTCGATAAAAGAAATAAACAATGAGAAAGAAACGGTGCAACGAGAATGGTGGAGGAATACCGTCTGAACTGTATCCGGAACACTTTCGAAACTTTCAGACCGACAGAACGACTGCCAATAAACGATCGACCGCGAGATTCAAGTTCCGCTCGAAGCGACGTAGAAATTTAATTACCCTGCCGTTGACAGTTAGATATTATACATAGCTTTCCTCTAAAATAGCATTTTCAGCGGCCGCGAAATCGTTCACAAAGCCGCCTTCGTTGGCGCATAATTAAGCACGCGACACCATTCTATTCCAAGTTCCTCGAACGATCGACGACGATATAAGGACATAATATTTAATCGAGAAGAGAGAAAAAAGAGTAGATTATAACTGTGAATCGACATTCACCTGGCGACTAATTAATTCGATAGAACGCGACAATGATTGGATATACGTTGTGATCGCGTGTGACAAGCAGAATGGTGCGTGAGTGGGCGCGACACGGAAATAAAGGTAATAAAAACATAACTGTTCATTAAACATTAAAACAGTAGGTTTAGCCTGCGCGCTGGTCAAGTTGCCTCGCCTTTTTATTATTCACGATTGAATTTTGATCGTGGGTCTCGAACGTTCTACGTTCGTTTCTCTTCTTTTTCGTTTTCTGGGATCCTTTTTTGCAATGACTATGTAATGAAAATGGATTATCGAGAGATTTGCGTGTTGTTATATTGGAAAATTAAGATGCATTCCTTTTACGAGATACTATATTGTCGAAAAAGTTTCTTTCGTTTTATGAGAAAATAATAGAGGCACAACGTTCTTTGTTTTATATTATTTTGTCGAATTACGTACCATCCATTTTGTTCTGTTGAGGCGAACACCGTGACATTTCACAGACTTGATTTCACGTTTGTACCAACGTGCATTGTTGTAAAAAACACGTTTGCAAATGAAAGACACTTTCCGGACAACCTAGTACATAGTTTTTTGAAACCGGTTGATTCTTTGATCGTGTCGACTCTTTCCTTTTTGTTTCTCTCTTATGGGGCCTTTTGCATTGGATAAGTAAAAAAAATTATTCGAGAGGCTGTTGTGCTTTTTATTCTGGAAAATCTTAATCAATTTTCTTGTGAAATTTATAATTTTCTAAATTCTGTGGACTCTTCTCTTTTCGAGAGGAATAGTTTCCTTGTGTCGAACGAGTAACAAAAGATACTCGATTTTAGCGTTATCTTGGGAAATTTTAAAGGGTGCTTTTGGTAAAATTTATAATTCGGTTGAATGAAAAAATTCTTGGATCGTAACGAGCTCGAAGACCTGAGAGAAGAAGTTAGTTTTCGAGATATCTTGAGTGGCCTTCCAAACAATGTAGAACGACGTTCTTCTCTGCCTCTCTTCCTTCCTTCGGTCTAACTTTTCTTTCAACCTAGAGTCTTCCGTTCCCTTTTGTGACCTATGATACCTCCTTTCTTTCTGCAATTTTTTGCTCTCTCACACTTCTCCGATCCCAAGGATCTCTTACTTTTATTCTGTTTATACTCGCTGATAAGAAGACACTGAAATTACCATTTTTAATAAACTTTTATAGAATTTCACTGGCCAGTTAACGGCCCGAATCATCTTCCATTCGAAGAATCTTCGATCGTATCTTATGTCTTAACGTAAACGCAGAAACGATAAGTAAAAAATTAAATAAAGCTTCTTCCGAAACGAAATTATTTTCAGTGTTGAAACGATATTTTAAATAAAGGGGACAACATGGATAATGTAGCTTAGAATTAAAACAGCAATCAGCCCCAACGTTAAATTATTAGAAGACATCGTACACTTTAAAGGAATTGCTCTCTTTCTTTCTCTCTCTCTCTCTCTCTCTTTGAAAATTGGAAAGATCAATTCAGTTTTCAGATAGCGTTCGAAAAATTCACGTTAAATCTTGAAAACTCGTTCGAAATTCACCATAGCCGGATATTTATATATTTAAATAGCCATTCATTTTTCATAATGCGTTTAGTTACACAGGAGGAATGACAAGTGCAGATGGACAAGTGGCTTGTGAATTTTTCACGTGACTTAAAAAGCCAACGAATGGAATACCGATGACCTGTGAATGGCCTTTACGAATAGGAATTTACGCCTACGCGCTTTAAAACGCCACTGGACGACCTTTTCAAGGAGCCCTTTGCAAATTTTTAGAACCTGCCGAAACCTTCGTACGCGCGGTCCAGCAAAGAGCAACAAATGCAACGGAGCTATTATGTTGTCCGAAAAGTCTCTTTCGTTTCATAAGTGAAATAATAGATGCCCAATATTTGTTATTTATGTGTAATTCATTTTGTAATAATAGAACAAAGTGGATCAAACGTGATTGAATAAAATAATATAAAACAAAAAACATCGTGCGTCTACAATTTCCTTATAAAAGGAAAGGAACTTTTCGGACAACCTAATACATGGAGGAATCAAAAAGTATTCGCTCGTACGAATCATATCGATACGAAGTTATACTTCATTCGGGGTTTCGTACGATTTTTCAGCCGACCTGAAATTCACCGTCACGCGATACAGAATTTTTGAAAGCTCCAGAGGAACAATGATGGCGACCAGAGGGAGGTTGTTTTACACACGAGAAACGAAAATAACGCAGGAGTAAACGGCGGCTAGGCGTCGATACGCATCGGCTGGTGACTATACTCGCGGAAAAGCCGCGTGGAAATAGGACTGCGTCAGCTTGAAACTTGAATGAGCGGGAACGGCACTCTTTTCAGCGTTACGGCTCGTAATTCCGAGCGCTATGCGGTTTTCATCGTAAGCGTTTGCACGAGCGACGAGTTTATTAGCAGGAGATGGGTGTCTCTTATCGTGCTATCCCTGATGTAGGCAAATGTAGATACAGTAGCGTGCAAGAGTATTAGGTTATCCATGATAGTGATCTCGTAATGGTCACTAATCATATCTTTAGAACTGCATCTATCAGAGTGGTCGAAACGTGCAATTTATAATATTTCACGATGGATTATCACAAGTCTACGATGATACATTTGTTGTTTGCAAATTTGAATGATCTTTTTAGTAAAGTATACTTATAGATCAATGCTTGTTTCTTGCCTTAACGCAGAATCAGCTCATTTGTACATTTGTATCATTTTCCATTATGTAGGAAAATTGGAGTTTCAAACGTAATATCCATGGTGTAGTCTGTTTTAGAATAATAGAGAAAGATGGACTAATGTTCGACCAGGTGTCTAATATTGTCAACGCGTTTCACAATGCTGCGAGTGATGCACTCATTCGTGGATCCGTTGAAGTGGTTTACGGTCCACTGGCCGCACATGCGACAATGTGGACGCAATATACAAAATGCGTAAATTGCTGTCACAAAGAACGTGCCGGCGAGTAGATACTAAGAGCTACGTTGCATTTATGCGCTTCGCGTCTCATTCCATCTAACATTTCGTTCGAAATGCACCGATAATATCGTAAAGTTTAACCTACGATACTATTCCTAGGTATCTCAGCACTGTATTGTAAATACATTGTAAATACATAATTGTAAATACATAAAATATGGTTCAAAGGAATCTCTTTGATGTAATTTCGGTTTTCGATGTTTTCTGAGACAACCATAAATAAAAGTTTTACTCTTTCCAAGGTTAGTAGCTGTTGAAAACAGTATTATATCACATCTATATCAGTATAGATATCACAATTATTTAACGTTAAGATATCAGATCTACTATCAAATACGTGTATTGGAAATATATTCACAAGGCTCGTATTTTTTACAAACCTTTCGTTAAACTATTGCATTATAATAATATGACGATTCCTGGTATATCTCGATTGCTAATTTATTTCCTACGCATTAAATAAAAACAATATTTACAACGAATGAATAAAGAAAAAAATGAAGAGGAGAATCAACTGAAAATACTCATTGTTTCTAGAACAGTACAAATCAAATTAATTACTCGAGCAAATTAAAACGTTAGCGCCATAGCGTTGGTCTTGGGGTACCTGATTCCAGGGGGAAGATAATTAAATCTACGAGGAAAGCAAAACCAAACGTCAAGGGTCGCGAGAGTAGAAGCATTTCCGGCCACTTAATCGCGCCAAATGTTTTCTTTCCAAGTTGAGACAAACCCCCGTTCTCTTCTCGTATCGCGAAAAGCTCGAACGAACCAGCTGAAAATTTCGCCACGGGACTATTTTAGATTTTAATTTAGATATCACTTCGTACGTTGCCACAATGCACCTTGTGATATCACGAACGGCAAACAGATTGATCGAGCTAACAGATCACCACGTTACGACGCTTCCGGAAATCTTATGAAACGAATCTACGCTATTGCTAATATTTATTGCATTAGTCAAACATTAAACGTATCATGATACGCATCGGTGTTGAACATCGATCGTTTAAAGTTTACAAAAATCCCTGATCGATTAATTCTTACGGTTGAGAGAAATTAATCATCGTGAACGTTGATTTAATCGCCTGATTAAATTAGTCGCTGATCGATATTAAGATAATTTCAGATGGTTAATCATTGATCGTTGATTAAAACTGGTAATTAATAAATTAAAGATCAGAGGAAATAAACGTGGTACGTTCACGTCTGCTGATTTTTGTTGCCTTCGCGATTATTAAAAATATTTAAAGCTGCTTGACAGAATTAACGTCGGTTTTTATCAAAGCATAGACATGTAGGAAATATCGATCATGAATCACCAATTGTTTTTAATAGTGATTTGTTGAACAGCTATTCAATATACATAAATTTGCAAATAATAAATAAATAAATTTGCAGGTATATACGCGATATCTATCTAAATACCGTTAACGACTAAAACTGATTAACACTAGATTTGGGGTTCGATTCAAACATTAATTTCACAAGGAGAATTTTAGCAGTTAATCCAACTGATCTAATTAATTGTGGTATTTTAATTACGATCGATAATCAAATATTTTAATTACATTCGCTAATCATTAATTTCGTAAAATATTGTTCAACGATAACTTACATCTCTTTTAATATTAGTGTTGGGAGAATATAAATCGTAACACAGAGAAACAATACGAAATTACATGTATTATTCGTACATACAGATATTCCATAGTTAGAAAGTTTATGATGAAAGTTCTTGGAGTAAGTGAGAAATATTAATATCGCGTGTTTATTGAATCTAATTTAATAAAACAAAGGCTTGATTGTTTTTCTAAATACATTTAAGAAGACAAATATTTTCAAAGCGAGCAGTGAAAAGAGATTTTTTCTATTTCTATCGATTCTGCTTTCCTTTATCGTATCGAATACAATGAAAAAATATGTACGCTTTGATAAAAAATTTTTTTCAATTTTTAAGAGAATATTCGACAAATGTAATTTTCATGCTTCTCGCGTGAAATTAATGAAGAACGAATAAACAGTGAAATAAATCAGATAATTGAGATAAGAATGAAATAATTTGTTACAGCATCGTGAAAGTTATAATATTTTCAGTTGGTTTCCCAACTTTTTCGATGCTCAATGATATAGAAAGTTTCTCGTGCGGTTTACAGGAAACAAACGTCGAGAATCGTTGACCTTATCCGCTACTAATAAATCGACCACAGGTAGATCCTAGCGATCCTGTCGGTTACAGTTACGATCACATTATGAAAACTGATGCTTTGCCATCCACACCAATTCATGTAATATGGTTGCAGCTATTTTTTCTGCAGCTCGAAAACATGCGTTCCTATCGATGAGTACTTACGACAGCTGTGTACTCGAATTATTTCGTTCGAATATCGTTGATTCGTGTTAGTCTTGATTGAAGAATTATTAACAATGTAAAATATATCGATTCGATGGCTTGTAATCAAATTTGTACCATCTACTTAAACGTTAGATTATTCCATAATAAATAGCGTTTCCGGATAAATAGCATAAATTTATTAGCATTAATAAATTGTCAAAATTACATGATCGATTCGATAAACTGATTTAAAATTGAGTGAGATTAAAATCATGAATCTGACGTATTCGGTAGCTAGTATATAAATATATCCCAGAATATGATATGTAGTTATTAAATAAGAGATATCTATTACAATTTCTGATATTTTATCTGGTACATTTTATGTCAGAATAGTGCTCAATTCTGTCAATTAAACGAGTATAACAGATCCGTGTTATAATCTAATATTAAACTAGAAAGTGTGATTTAATGAATAAAATAGTAAATTATCTCGGCACAATTAGTTTATTAATGTTCTAAAATGTTAACAGTATTTATTTTAAAAGCTAATTATACCTATATGTAACTAGCGCTCTGTAGAATATTTATAATTAGAATAATTAGACGGCTGTACATAAAACAGTAAACAAAAAATATTTACCATGAACATTTCGTATTTACCGGGAAACCGAAACGTTATGATGAGAGGCAGGAAGTTGAAAGGAAATACAAATGAAATAACGCGAATGATACATTATATCGCTATTTGATTTCATAACATTCTCGTTAACATCGAAACAAGCAACGCAAGTTTGTTTCGGAAAGCACCCTGCAGGCAACACAAACAACATACACGCTATTTACACGCTCCAATGCAACACGAGTCTCAACTTTTACTTGCTAGCGAGTTTCAAATTATCATTATCAAAACCACATTTCATGAAATTAACAAAGCTGCCTAATAAATTTCATCGATTCCCATTTGCTGAAACCGCAACTGTCAGAATATTACGACTAAGAAGCTAAACTATTTGTAGTATCTATTTATTTATCAGCTCGCCATTGTATGTGTCAGATACGAAGATTTCTCACAGCAAAGAATCCATTTACGTTAGTTTTGCACCTATGCTATTCACTATATGAACGTTATAAACTTTCGGAATTTGTCGCCTTTAAAACAGAGTATGAGTTAACCACAGCTAAGACTTTCGAATGTATTTTATCGATTACAGTGTCGAGTACCTTTCGTCGATCGCGTCGTTTATTATTTCAACGTCACAGTTTCACTGGCCCTTGTCAAAATTATTCACAACTGAGCCAACAAGCAGAAAATTAGAAAGTGGTGATGACGGTGGAAGCTGAAGAAGAGAAAACAGACTCGCTACTAGCAGCAATTTCTCCCGCCCAATGAGAATTTCCGTTGTTGTCAATGTTTCGAATAAAACAGTCATTTGTGTCATTGAAAAGCTGGACGAAACGCGATTGCCAGAAACGAAACGACAAAACGAATGAAGATGACCGTGTTCATCGGCGAATCTCGTGATCTTCGTTCGAACCCGTGCGATCTCGCTTTGCTCTGGCGATACGAGCAGCAGTGATTACTCTTCCTGACAACTTAGAACTGTTAATCACTCGAGATTCTTATCGAACCGCGATTTCTGGCCCCAGTTTGCCTCTGTTTTTCGGCCACTATCGACCTCGTGCACACGCTTCGTATTACGTTATTCCGCGAAGGTGTGAATATTTTTTAATTTAGACCGTAGATTAAATGTTTCGTATTAGAGTAATTATTTATAAAAAAAATTCCTTGATCATTTACTTAACTATATTTATTTGCGGTATGCAATTATCTACTTAACGATGTACTTCTTTATAATATACGTGTGAACATTTCTTTCTTCGATTTACACAAAATGAAAATGAATGTAGAGTTGGCTAAAAAGTTATTCAAATATTCTCAAGCTTGTTGCAACGAAATCGAGATACTTTCACCGTAAATAAGAATCTATTCCGAATAATCGACATTACTATCGTTTCAATAATCTAGAATCAAGAAACAATAATTTATGATACGTCGCTATTTCAATGGGGGCTACGAACCACGATTTCCTCAGACGAATGAAACACAAATGAAGCAAAGTGCTTCGTCAATTAAGAATCGTTAGCCCATTTCAGTGCCGGGACAGGCTGAAATAATCGTAGTCAGAAAATAGCCCTGTGGCGCTGGATTGCCGAGGAACACTCGGTGGATGAACCATTTCACGGGTTTTAAACATCATCCCATCGAAAAAAAGAACGCTGCGCTGTCCTATTCTCCGCCCTCTTGCGACCTTTCGCTGATTTCCTCCGGTCGGAGCGCAAAAATCCCAGCGGATGTGCTCGATATCCCGCTATCATTCCCCTTCTTATTCCCTCCGCTTCCTGATTTCCACCCCACTTCCTTTCTCCGCCTCTTTTATCGCGATCAAAAACTAGTTAGCTCGTAGTGACGCTCGTAGTAAGCCTCAGCTAGGGAAAGGTACGCGGGGGTGAGCACCCTTGGCACGCTGCAGGGCTCAGGACTGTTCAAAGGGCGATTTGTCGACAGTCAACATGACAAAGACATTAGTCGTCGGTAGCTTCACCCCGTGACGGAAAGCAACCGAACCCTCTTACCGCGACCCATTAAGAAGGAAAGGGGGTGGGATTTGGTAGCGAGGCCTGACGGGGTTGTCTCGCGAAATTTCGGCCAAACGATCGTCAAAGGATATCACGTTGGGACAAATTGATTTTTTTCGCTGCCGACCCTCCGCTCTTTCCGGCATGCCCTGCGTCACCATCTCTGTTTAGAGGATAGACAAATACGATTGTCGACGGCTAACACGTGTCTAGCCGGAGCATGTTTCATGGAAAATACTTTTCCGATCCTCGGTGTGCGTCCTGCTAGAAAAAGGAGGAAATTGCAGACCGTGTTTGAGTTTTAGTCAAATTGGATAACGTAAAGATCGAAGCGAATGGAGGATCAACGTGTCCGTTGGAGTCCCGATTTTTACAAAGTCGTTTGACGTATGTTTCGGGGAAATGAATGAAATTAGAGAATATAGCCGAATTGTGAAAAGAAGGAAAGTAGAAGATCATGGTGCACTGTGCAGGAAAATAATGGAGGAAGGAATTAGAGACTGGTCGATTGATAAAAGCCGAAGATTGCGGTGTGTTGTGGAAAATTGAAACAAACTGTGGAATTAACGCGTCTGCTCGCAATTCGTTTTGTAGAAAATAGTTTAATAGTCGTAGATGTGTATTTTTTGCAAAAAGAGAATAATAAATATATATTCATAAAATTTGCGCACTTTTCTAATGAATAGTATAAGAAATAAATTGTGTATTTTTTAAAAAATCAACATACTTAGATAATATCGAATCTTCCGAGACTTTGATTCTTACAAAGACCATGCAAAGCTATCGAAAACACACAAATCTGTCCCCCTATCGCAAAACTTTACACTATCCAGTATCTGAATCTCGTTTTCCCGCGCTCACAGCACGCACACTACCCACGCATCGCGTTTCGTTCCTCCGTTTGGCATTCCAGAGACGAGTACCGATTCCTCCAGCCCGAGGGCAGAATCCTGGGATTCTCTAGCTGGAACACGTTCTCCCTTTTCGTCTTTCGTGCTTGTGCGAATGAAAGGGCTTCGAAAAGCCTGCAGGTACCTCGAGGCGGCTCGATTTCACCAGGCATGTGGAAATGATCGGTGAAAATATATACGCGCACGGTATCAAAAATGCAAATACTCCTGCGACAGTTTCAGCAGACTAGAATATCGAAATGTTACGTTAAAATTGATCTTCAATTAGAGAATCGATAGTTTCGTCTTTACCACAGATATAGTCTCTCAGATTTATTTGGTATTTTAATTTTTATACAATACAACGATCTAATAAATAATCTACGCCTTTCTGCGATTTCATACTATCAAAAGTGCGAAACTGTGAACACTCCGCAATAATAATTATTGATATACTTGTTTGTCGTAACGATACGGTTGTTTGTTAAACGTGTATTAAAAATAGTTCGACTATCAAAGAAACTTCTTAGCATAAAAATTCTTATCAGATTGTGGTAATAAAATAATCATTCAGACTTATCTAAGGATAGACTGGTCTGTGATCAAAGATTGAAAGAAGAATAAGTAATTTGAAAGATAATCGATTTAAAGTGAAAAATTAATGTTATTATGGAATATTCAATGTTGATGGTAATATTTATATTGAAGATACATTGTAATGGATTGTTCGTTTCGAATCATAGACTTATGACTTCTCACACCGAGAACAATCGATGTTATCAAGCATGAAATCATTTTTTTCTATCAAAAATAAATGGCTCGTTCGGTAAATTGTTTTTATGTAGAACGAAAAGTTGTACGAGCCAGTGTAATAGATAAATTAAAGATAATTTCGTTCAAATTTTCGAGAAATGGAAAAATAAATGACTTTGCCAGTTAAATATTAAATTTGAAGGGGAGGATATTTGTTCCAAAATAAAATACGAACTCTGCTTTAGTTCCACTGAAAATCTATGCAGTGTAGTCGTTTATTTATACTTCTGGCTAACTA
Source organism: Bombus terrestris (assembly GCF_910591885.1). Classification (NCBI taxonomy): domain Eukaryota; kingdom Metazoa; phylum Arthropoda; class Insecta; order Hymenoptera; family Apidae; genus Bombus; species Bombus terrestris. The sequence goes on along the minus strand of NC_063277.1, from coordinate 16,644,401 downwards.
GCCTATTACGAAGGAAATGGGTAAAAATATATACTTTGATACACCGATATTTTCCATTAAAACGTAATAATAAATATTCTTCAGATAAGCGAGTAATAGGACGATTATAAACTTGGAAATTGAGATACTTTATAAATAACTGAAATCCATTAGAGTAGACAAACACTATCGCAGGATCGGGATAGTGGATATTCATAAACGTGCGGATTATTTTTATCAATTAAATTGCGTATACATAACGCTAGATACATCTAATTTTTACAAATTAGAATATAAATACGAAATTCTTGTAAAGGTATTTTTTCATAGACATTTTCGACTTATGGAATATCGGTAATATGCATTTAAACTCGAATATATATATAATTTCAGAAATGTATCAATTATTAAGTTTGAATCATATCAGAGATACATAAATTACTACGTATGATTACGACAAATGTATAATATCTAGCGGAAACGAGGGGATTTGTAATTAAAATTAATAACATTCATGGAGTTAATACTTGATCATAGTTTGCAATTAGTTATTCAAGAATTCGTAATCTATCTAGATGTGTCACGCAATGATATGAATTTCTCTCCGATCTAAATACTACTATGGCAATTTGATACGCGCAAGCACGAAACGGCCCGTGTTAGAATTTCTTTATATCGAGAAGTAAAATTTTCTGTTGCTATTTGCCCCACGTCCACGAGAACCAAAATATTCCACCTTCTGACATGGAATTTTACCTCCTGAAAAGAAGTTTTATTTTCCTCGTTCGAGGCTAGGCCACTGCGAAGTTAAATAATTTAGATCGCAATGAAATTTTTTATAATTTTATCGTCGTCGTCGCGATGATGCTCGTGTACATTTTCGTCTCTTCTTTACTTGGTTTTTCATGGTTCGATAAAGAAATTAAAAAATATATAAGAGCGGTTTATAAGAAAATTGATTTATCTCGTGTCGACAGATTATCATTCATCGCTATAGAATCTCAAAAAAAAAATCTCAAAAGAAAACTATATAAAATATTTAAACAATCTCTCTCGATGTAATACATTTTTAAACAACTTTCTATCGTTAGTCTCCAATTCTGTTCCTTTCAAACACTCGTCAAACGCTATTCCCATAAATCACTGAGACATTTAGCCGTTAACACCATAATATCCGTTCTACCAAAAACTCTGATATTCAGCGCGCGAGAAGTCTCTTAAAAATTCCTCAAAAATCTCTCAACGATTTCACGCGAACGGTAGACAAAGAATAACTCCGTTAAGTAAGTTGCACGGTCGGAGATCACTAAAAATTACCTTAACGATGCATAAACGACGTGCATCAAGTGACTTTATCACTCGCTCGCGATACTCAAGGTAAAGTATGCGAGTAGAGCGAATACCATCTCATACCAGCATCCTTGAACCACCCCCAAAGCTTAGTTATTTGAATTGCAACACGGTTCAGGGATGTTTAGGCGAGGCTGCAAAGTGTTCGGTCTCGTAAAGCTCGTTTTCGATGGCTTTTATCCTCTTCGCAACGTTGCCGACGACACGTGCAAGTGTTTTCGTCGACCATTAGCGTATTAACCCACCGTTTCTGACCCATTATTATATTTTTCCAGTCGCCATAACGCGCTACTGGAGAAATTGGAGCATCGGTAGAATCTAGTGCCGATTTTATGTCAATTTTCAGACACCGATAAACCCATCTTTTATGGTTCCTATCGATAATGCGTTGCCCTCGTTGCGCGTTCCGGTATTTTGTGTTACGTTTTATAGCTTTGGTTTGGCTTGTAATACGGTGCCGATGGGGCAAACAAAATTGAGAAATAACATGAACCATGATAAAAATTTTGCGATCGTTACGTGTCCCGTGACATCCAGCAATTTAGAGAGAAGTCTAGAAAACGTAAAAGAGATTTCTATTGTCATTTCTATTATTTAAAGAGCCGGGAAATTGATATTTGCAGTGGTTAGAAATGACAGTGACAATGTTGCAACGAATATGATAATATAAAGTAAGACAGCCTTGAAGGCTTGGTATCCAACAAAATTAGCGAAAGATTCAACATGAACGTTTAGAGCTGTGAAATGATTTCAAATTTTTGGAGGGTAATATAATCTCGTTCGAATATGTATATCAGCATCTGACGAAATACCTAGGATCGATTTTAGGAATTATGCTTCGTAGTCGAAGTGAAATTCTCCTAAGGAATGCCATTTAGATTGGTGTCGAATGTGTTCGAGGATTCTCAACATATGGTAAATCGTGTCACGCTGGAATTTGGTACACGATCTGGTCTAGACATTTATAAATGAGGGAATCTAAGGTTTAAAGGATTGAAATTCAGCCAAGTACGAGTGGTTCGCCTGTGTTTTCGACACCAAGCGCGAACTAATATCGTCGCTTTTACGGTTATGGTTCTCGCCGAATTGACGCGATGGAAACAAAAAAGCAGGGGGTTTCGGTTGGGAAAACTGTTCAAACATTTTGATGAAAAAAGCA